>NW_021319178.1:24865717-24931358 GCF_001605985.2 Dendrobium catenatum
AAAGATCTAATCATGATTTCTTAGTTAAGGCAGCCGTAATTAACCGATCGGCCTGGACTAGACCTGTCAAAAACGGGTCACGGGTCGGGTTCGGGTCCAACCCGAAATTGACCCGACACTGTTCAACCCGACCCGACCCGACCCGTTTTTGCAAACGGGTCGGTTTTCCGAACCCGAACCCGACCCGCTTCGGGTCCGGGTCAACCCGACCCGACCCGCTTCGGGTATATTTAATTAAATTTTTTTATTTAATTCATTTTATTTAAATTTAAATCAAATTAAGGGTAGATTTACTTCAATTAATTTAAAATAAATCAAGATTAATTTAATTTGGGCAATAATATTTATAATTTTTTGAAATATTATTTACTTATTTCATAAAAATTCATTAAAATTCTCCAAAATTAATTAAAAACGGGTCAAACCGGGTCGATTTCGGGTTTCCGGGTCAACCCGAACCCGACCCGATTTTACAAACGGGTCGAAATCTCTAACCCGAACCCGACCCGGTTCGGGTTCGGGTTGACCCGAACCCGAAATTTTCGGGTCGGGTTTTCGGGTCGGGTCCAATATTGACAGGTCTAAGAACCTGGTTGAACGTTGGTTGGAGATTGATTGACCTGTACAAGATGGTGGGCCGACGGGCTCTCCTTTAAACCATTGATATAACGATTGGGAGTCATAAGGGGTTTATAGATATGCCGACGGGCGGCCGACGGGCAATAGAGTGATGACTTTTTTTTATTGAAACCAACGTATGGATATCTACAACAGCAATATGGATTCTACAACAGTAACATAGCCAGTTGTTTGTACTTGTTCAATATTATTGTATTGAAATGCATGTTTACTGTATTGACGTACGGATTTATTATTTTATCGAGATTTCTGCTTTATTGATTTGATCGGATTTACTGTTTTGTACGGATTTATAGATTTCATCGATTGTCATTGAGCATGGATATTATTGATCATTGATATTGATATGGATAGAATGGACATAGATATTGTATAGATTCATTGATGCTATAGATATTGGTATTGCCTATAGATTGATTCTGCATGGTATTGATTGCTACAATTGATTTATTGATATGATAGATTGAGATTTATCATATCGCTTTCCCGATTGATTTTATCGACTTGATATTATAGATTTGATTTGATTCGATTTGATTTGATTGATTGATTTGACGGATTGATTTGACGGACGGATTGACTGATTTGACGGATTGATTGATTTTCTTCTGTGTATGGATTTCTTCGAGATTGACGTGGATTGATTGAGCTTGGTTTATTGATTTTCCTGCTGCTGCATTGACTGGTTTTATTGACTATGGATTTCCGTATTGCACAGATTCTTTGACCATTGACTGATATGATTTGATTGACTGACATGCATATTGATAGCATCGCCGTGCTTTGATCTCAGTTATAGGTATTAGGTGACCTGCTGGGCTTTGTAAAGCTCATTATATGTGGTTGATATTTTCAGGTCAGGGCAAGGGAGCAGAAGATAGGAATTGATCCGGATCTTCAGGTTTTTTGTCTTTTGATGATTTTGATTCTTTTGTACTTAGTATAGATTTCAGTACTGGTGATTGTAGTGTAGTTCCTGAGTATTGTACTTGACTTTTTGAGATATGAATCGACTTGTATGTTGATATTTTAAATTTTATAGATGTTTGATAGACTGTTTAATGGAAGGCTTTTAGATAACTCTTGTAAATTGTTTGAGAAATAGATTGACATTCTTTCCAAGATAGATCTTGGGGGCGTGACAGCCATAGCCTTTAAAAATACTAAAATATATAGATTTGCCCGGTGGCATAATATTAATGGGATGTAATATGTCATTCATTTCCCCGTGACAAATGATCTAGCTAAGGCATTCAATAAAATATTAGTAATCTCCTTAAGAAAATCTTAACAACCAATAAAAGGGAACAACACCAAAAAAAGATTGAAGCTTTGTACGCATATCATGCTATACATAGGACACCTGTACAATCTTCTCCATATGCACAATCATTCTGGTTAGAGGCAATCCTTCCAATGGAAGTAGAGCTTCCTTCTCTTTGAGGTGTCTTAAGTATTAAAGTCAATAATGATAAAAATACCTTATTAAGACTTGATGATCTTGATACCTAAATGAGGTCCAGTTACAAGCCCAACAAAATCTTAAAATTTATCAAACTCATACCACATAAAAAAACTTATCAAATCAAGTACTTTTGTTGCTAGAGAGCTTGTTTTGATCTTATGACACCCTAAAGCTACCCACCATCAAGAAGGTGGGAAATTTGATCGTACTTGGAAAACTTCCTTTAAAAATGAGAGGATTTATGAAGTTGTATCTTACAAATTGGTGGATGATGAAGACTCCCATCCAATGCCTCCATGAACTTCTTCCTCCCAAGCATGACATAACACATGCCACTTGAAGTACTTTCTCTCTTAAACATTCATGAAGATTTTATCAATCTCCCGAGTGAACTATGGCAAAGCCGCAAAGGTTATTGAGAGCCTCTAGCATCACACATGTGTGATTCCTTTGACCTATGAGGGCCCTATTGATGATCATGTGGTTGACGTAGTCATGATGTCAATTGCAGCAACCAATCCACCTAGGGTATTGGCTAGTCATTCCAGGACCAAGTTCTCCAAATGGGGCAAATTAGTGAGGTTGTATAAACATTCAAAGAGCCAGAGATTTCACCAACTATATATAATCATTTAGTTTATATGCACCTATGAGCTTGGATGCCCTTGCCAACATCTCAAGACAATCATTATTAGAGTCTAGAGGCTTCACTGCGATCAAATATTTAAACGTTGAGTCTTGAAATCTAATTTGACAGCTATTTTATAATATATAGTCTTGAGGAATATTAATAATAATATTTTAATAAAATATTGATGATTATTCAAAATTTAAGTAAAGTTTTGTTTGAATTTATATGATCTAAAATATGATTTAAAATAGGTATCAAAACTCTTAAATTTATGTCAAAACTCTCAAAATCAGCTGAAATTAAAAAAAAAATCATGATTTCTCAATTTATTTCAACCAACATCAAAATCTATTGAAAACTATCAAAATAAATTACCAAAATTTAAAATTCTGATTCCAATTGCTCTTTCGATGCCATGCACAAAGCCATATGGCCTGACAAAGTTATGTTGTTATGATATCAGAATGACATTTGTTTCATGATTCTGTTCCATTCTGCAAGCTAAAGCTTCTTTAGTGGTGGGGCTGCTGCAGAAAGTGAACAACAGGGAACAGAGCTTGCTGTAACCAAAGGCCACTCTCTGATTGAGAAGCCTGCATGATGCATTGCGTTGGGAGACGCGCTCACAAACAGTAACAAAACATTCTGTAAAAGAAATATTTTCTTACATCCAATTCCTTAAGTAAATTTATTCTTAATATTAATATCTAAACCTGAAGGACTCGACGATGAAGGCAGAGATCGTCGTCTTCCTTAGGAGAATTTTGATTTATCTTTAGTCTCATATCCATTTGTAACGGCTATATCTTATGATCAGAACATAATTTCGTGGACAAATACTTTCTTGCTGTTTTTTCATTAAAAAAATTTTATGATGGATAACAATAGTAGCTAAGTTATTTTCTTCATACCAACTTAACAACTAACTTCATAAAAAATGCAGTCATCCTAAATAGAGTATAAGACTTCAGTTGAGACAACATTCATTTTACTTTATTTTTCAGACTATAATTACAGTTTTTGTTGGGCTATTGTTCTTTGATGTTATTAGAAAAAAAAATTATGCTAGGAAGCTGCTTTCTACAAAAATAGGCGCCTTCTGATGATCCGATTAGGAAAGTTAAGGTATTAGATTTTACTTATGTTAAAAAAGGTAGAGGTAGATCTAAAAAGACATGGTTAGAAAATATTAAAAATGATATTTCTTTATTAAATTTAAATGAGAATTTGACTTTTAACATAATACAATGACGAAAAAAGATTCATGCAGCCGACCCCACATAAGGGGACAAAAGCTTGATTAATTGTTGTTTTATAATCATTTTTATAAAAAATTATAATCATTCCAAATGAACCCTAAGTATATATTAATCACTTTTTTTTTTCTCGCTGGAACTCCTCTTTAATTAATTTTTTGAAGCACAAAAAAAAACGGGTTCACCGGTTCTATCTAAATGGAATTGGAATCATTAATTAGCATGATTGAATTTTCTTCTAGTATGTTTCACGGATTGAAAAAGGTAGTGACACCGGATCGGAGGGGGCTCGACGAATCCACGTCGACGATCGGTGGCGGTCGCCGGACACCACTTTAACGCCTCAGCTCCGGCGTCAGGTAGAGTCATAATTTTTATTTAGTGGGCGCATTTATTAACTATTGTTAAAATATCATTAATATTTTTAAAAGAAATTTGTAACTCTAAAATTTAAAATTCTGAATGGGATAAAAATTAAATATTTTAATAAAATTATATTATAAGTAAAAATATATAATTTAATATAGATATCTTGAAATGTTGGGCAAATCCGCCCCTGTTGGTGAACTAGTTGAGCTTCAGCCTTCAGGCCATAGGAAGGAGCTGTAATAGAAGGCTGAAAAGCTCTCTTCTGGTAGCTCGAAAGAGGTAGAATTAATCAAGAGTAATTAATTAATGACAACACAAGAAATATAGAAAACATGTAAAATAATTATAGGACTCGAAAAATAAAAAACATGGATGATTTGATTAAAATTGACCAACATTTATAAGGTAAAGAGACACACTAAATATAATGTCAAAAGATGAAATATTTCAAACCTTTTTAAATGATTCATCAGATTGAGGTTTGTTGTGCCCTAAATATTCAGGACAGTAGAAAAATATAACGTTTTAATTTTGTACAAAAATTAATTACACAAATAATAGATGAAAGATAAATACATAACGTTCATAAGAGACATCATGATTTTTATGTGGAAAATCTGAAAAGAGAAAAAATCACATGGTCTGGCCCAGTTTAAATGAATTCACTAATGTTTATACTTGATTACAAATGAGATCCTTCCTTAGGGGGAAGGCCTCGACTTGATGTATCAAATAAACATTATATTGGGTGCATTACATGGTGGGAGTTGGAAGGATCGGTATTGACATGTTCATTTTGTTGGCATGACCATAATCGACAGGCAATGGAGGTTGGAAATACCGTAGTCATGTGACAATGGTCGGAAGGATCATAATTGACGGATGACGAAGGTCAGAAAGACCGTAGTCAAGTGAAGGTACTCGAAAAGATCGTAATTTGACGACGGAGGTCGGAAGAATGATAGTTGACGGGTGACGACGATCAAAATGATTGTAAGTCAGGCAACAAAGGTAAAAAAATTAGTAGTCGGACAACGGTGATCAGAATGGCCATAGTCAAGCGACAACTATCGTAAAGGTCGTAGTCGGGTAACAATGGTTATAAGGATCTTAGTCGGGCGACGGTAGTCGAAAAGACCATAGTTATGTGACGATGGTCGGAATGACCATAATTAGGCAACAGATGTCAAGACCGTATCGTAGTCGGTGACGATGGTCAGGAGGAAATCAAACAACAATCGATGGTCGGACATAAGTCTGATGACACTTGCTAGCCTGGCGAAAGTTCAAAGACAATTGGTGGCTGGGTGTAAATCCGACATAAGTTGGTGAATCCTAGAGGCAACAATACAAATTGAAATGAGATCGGAGACAACAATACAATATAATTGATCAACACATTCCATCACACAAAACTAATTCAATTTGAAGTGTTATAATTATAAATAATAAAATATTTATAATTTTAATACTATAATTTATATTTATAGATTTCTATTGCTAATAAACACTTTTAAAAAAATGGTGATGAAATTTATTTCATAACAAATTTTATAAGCACTGAAATTTCTAATACGATATCAGTACACTGATCTTACCACGTCCAGCGTTCCACAATCCTCGTCATGAACACACTTCAGATACCTGCAGAGTGCAGCTTACCAAAAATCTCATTCACAAGAACAAATAGGATTACTCGAAGTAATAACCAGATAGACGTTAGATACCCGAAATGCAAATTTTTGAATCCATTCCGTCCGTTACCAGAAGGAACCATAAACAGAAATATGCATGAGAATCCTGACATAAGCATGAATCTGAACAAGATAAAGCTCTATCTTCTTCAATACAATCTTAGCATGCTACCTGTTAAGGAATGAGTACTGCTATACTTCTTTCTCCTCCTGCTACCTTTCATCGCAGGCAAGTAAAATCTCAGTAATCCATTATCAACATGCCTTGGAGAATACCTCGAACTTGGATTCCTTTCCAGTACAAATTCCTCCCTCTTCTTCTTTTTCTTCCTGTTTCCATTGCTCTCGACTCCATTCCTTCTCGAACTCCCAAATCCGCCATGTCCATTGAACGAACTCCTCGAGCTCACAGTACTATTGCTTCTGCAAATCTTTCTATTATACATATCTGTTCCTAGCTCCGGCCAAGTCTCCGAGAAGGATGTCTCCACCCCATTGCCTCTGGTATTGCTAGTTCCTCCTCGCCGGTTAATGAACCCCAAAAAACTCCAGGCTTTGCTCCAGCGCCGTGACTTCTTCGCAGGTGGAACCTTTGATTGATGTCTGAATGATATGTCGATGTTCTCGGAACATTCATCCCTTAGTGAATTTGAGCTCCACTCTCGAGAATCTCGCTCGTGCTTTCCGGCATGGTAAGTCTGCACCAGCTCGGCGCTTACCGTAGGTGATCCTTTGACATTGGAATTGGCTGCCGGGATCGACAACTTCATCTCGAAGGATTGCTTTTGCGTAGAATTAGAGCGTTCGAGGCTCTTTCGTCCGCGGGAATGAGAGCCCTCATAGTAATCCCTCGTCTGCGAGGATCCGCCAGGAACCGCTAAATCTTCTTCAACAGGGATTAGACCGTCGAAGCGCTGCACAGCAGGAACAGGGAAGTCCTCTGCGACGGCGAGCATTGGGGGCAGGCGAGGAAGCAGTGACCGGCCTCCGCTGCCGCCGATGAGGTAGCCATCCCAAGAAGCCCTAGGCTCGTCCCAGGAGTGCCGAGGGTCGTCGAAGGAGAAGCGGGTGGCATCGAGGGAGAACCTAGGGTTAATGTCGCAGGATCGCCGGCCAAATGCATCAATAGCGATTTCCGACTGCGTGTCGCAAACTCGTTGCGACGAGTTTCCGGCCTTTTCCAGCTGCATTTCGGAAGGAGGCTTCTTCTTGAGCTTCTGCTTTCTCCTCCATTCTTGGAGTTTCTTGCTAAAGACGGAAGCGGCCAGCCAGAAGCTTCCGGCAAACTCCTTGGCGTCTTTGGGGGAAATCTTCTTCGCTTGCGAGTCAAAAACAATGTGGTCCTTTATAGGCTTCAAATCGACCGCCGGCGTCTCAGTATCTTCGTCCATCTCGTCGGTGGCCGACATAATCTCGTCGCTATCCTCTCGCCCCTCTACGTCAGGCACTGGAAAATTAGGGCATTCTTCGACGATATCAACTTCGGGACGATCCTCATCATCCTGGTGGAAGAGAGACAGCAGCGTGTTCCTGGCTCTTACATCGCAGGACTTGCGTTGGGGCTCACACGCTGCGGCGAAGCCAGGGATCCGAGATACAGAAAATGACTTGCTGCGGCGGAGCTCCGGTCGGCCGTATGAGGAAGAGCGTAGATTGAAGTTCGCATTGGAAGCTTGCACGCCAGAGGAGCGGGAAAATACCGACTTGAGAGCGGAGGAAGTGGACTTTCGCGGGACATCGGCTGCGGCGGCGCTGGCTGCTTCTGCCGCGGCTTCGAGGCCGGCAAGCCGTTCTCGAAGACAAGAAGCGCAGAAGCCAATAACGGGTTCGTTGGGGTGGCGGTCGCATGCGGTGGGCGGTCGGCTTCGGTGTATTGGCGCTGCCGGAGGCTGCAGCGCCCAACTACCGATTTCCGTGCTCATGATCGCGGCAGTAACTCCGGCGGGTCACTGCTTACTCTGGTTCTCGTGTAAAACGTGAAGTTTTACAAAAAACCCCCCCGTCTTTTCCAATATTTCTACAGGAATAGAATGGCCTCAGGAAAATGTCTTTGCTTTCACATATTCGAGAATGACGGCGACGACGAGAGCTACTATGGGCTTACGAGGAAGGGAGGAAGTAGCGAGAGCTGTAAATTGTTGGAAGAGAGTAAAGACCGGGAGAAGCAGGGGGACGAAAGCCGGATGTTTTTGTAAATTGTTAAAAAATTGATAGAAATATGAAAATAAAAATAGGGGACTGATGAAGGTCTGTGAGGCCTGAGCATCAGAAGGAAAAGCAAAAGCGAGTAATCACGCTTCTGAGACCCACTGTGCTCTCTCTCTCTCTCTTCTTTCACTTTTACCTTTCTCTTTCACCAATGTTTTTATGGCTTTCTCATTTCTTTGAACTCAAAGAGTGAAATGAGAAATTATTAGGTTAATGGTCAATACTTCAAATTACCGAATAATATTAAGCTCTGTGCTGTAAAGTACTGAGTTCGATAATTCACAGTACCGAGAAGTACTAATACCGAGTAGAGGGTGATGTGACATATTTTCATTGGGCTCTCTTCAGTAACCTTTGCGGCTTTGCCACTTCGCTCATTTCTTGAGAAATTATTTTGTGTTGAATTTCATAATGCCCTATCTGAGTATTTCTAAGTAAATGGTGACATGGCGTATTATGATTGATCTCCGGACGACGCTGGACGTCCACACAAAATAATTAATCTATTTGAGGAAAGTTTTCAATTTTTTTATTTTTTATCAATTTTTATTGATTTTTAATACATATATTGAGCTTTGAAATTTCATTAAATTTAATTTATTTAACTTAGGCGGAAGAGAATAAAAATAACAAAAAAAAAATTAAGGCTTCAATAATCTTGCTTTAGTTGCACAAGTAATGAATTTTTTAATTTTTATAAAATACATCAATGCGTCACACGTATTGCTGATATTAATATGTTTTAACGATATTATTAATATTATTTTTGGCAGAAGCAGCGTTTATTGATCATTAAAGTTCCGTTTTTAAGTGAAATTATAGATCTAACTGGGGCTGGTAAAATATCACTTTTATTTTTTACTTTTTTTATTTTAAAAACAAATTTTGTAGCACATTTTTTAATGTTTAGTTTAAAAATAAATAAAATACTTTTTAAATATTTAAAATAATTTTTAATAATAAATATCACCACTAATTACCATCACTGTCAAGAACCATTAAGGATTTAAGGGCATCATCACTTTAACAATTCCTATTGATGTTCCCTGACAACCTATAAATAGATTAAATTAAATTTTTTAAAAATCTCAAATATATTTTATTTTTTTATTAAATTTATTTTTTTTATTAAATATAAATAAAATAAAATAAAATAAAAAATAATAAAGTGAGCCCAACTGTCTCATTATTTTTTTCCCAAAGTAACCCATGCATGTCTTTCAACTTTTTTTTTATTCATTATTATAGAGAGAAGAAGATATAAAATAAAGTTAGTGAGAAAATGTTTTTTTCTTCTTTCTTAGAACGAGATATTCACCCGCTGTCATTTTTAAAAGGGCGCTTGGCAACATGATTAAACTCGACTAATCTAAAAGAGGCACCCAAAAAACTTCCTAACCCGCACTTGATTAGACCACACTTAAGAGACACTGCCTCTCAACGGGAATCTAGCACAGGTTGGGGGATTCCCAGTCGTACTCGCCCACCAACCAGGCTAAGCATCGATGGCGGATATAGCTTTATTGTTTACTTTCATATCACAATGTTTAGGGATTTTTTCTAAAGTTTGATATCATGCTGAAATTTTTATAGCCTTAGAACTTAGACTCTCACCTCCTAGTGGCATATTTGATGACTAGCACTGTAAATAAGTCAAGCAAGCTTAGTGTTTGTCCATGTTTGAGGAGTAGGCATCATAACTTAGAACTTGGGAGTTGATATTATTCTTATTGAAAAATGAGGCATATTTGACATTCTAACAAAAAGATAGCATAAGCTCCCTCAAATCATTATGATTGCATCAAACAATAAAGTCTCTTCTCACAGTAGAATAATCTTGACATTATTAGGGTTCAAGGGAATAAAACCTTGCATCATAAGCTCCCTTCATCTAGCAAGTCGACGATTTTGCTAGTGAATTCGATGACTTCAAGCATCAAATTAATGATTTTAAACAATCAATTAGGGTTGGTCTGGGACGGCTTTTTTACCGATTATTAAAACAGTTTTTTAGTTAAAAAATTTTTAATTTTTATAGTAAAAAGTTGATTTAAGAAAAAGTAAAAAAGTTATCCCAAACGAATGACTTTGATTAGCAAGTTGACAAATCCACTGCCTAGTAGGTGACTTTTTTCATCATGCTGGCAAACTCGCTTTCTTTCATTTTACCTTGAGAGTCTTACTATTAAACTTGGGCCATCAGCTATACAATAACAACATCATCATCAAGACTTTGTCCCACTATGTGGGGTCTATGGGCGGATCCCAATATAGCCGAGAGTGCCCACCCTAAAAAAAAAAAAAAATTATATAGAGGTTAATTTGGAATTTTGACCCCCCTAAAATAATTATTTTGCCTATTAAAAAGTTAATGTACTTAATTTCTAATTTGTACAAAATATGAGTGAAATTTTATCCAATAGAAAAAGAAGTGTCTTATCATCTTATGATTTATATGTTCAGTTTAAAAGTAATTCTAAGAAATAAGAGAAACAAATTTGTAATTCTTATACAAATAAATCTTATTTTTTGTTGGCTATTTTTAATCATTTTTTATTGCATTGCTATGAAATTGAATTATTTTTTATTGATTTATGATTTGTGCAGGTGCAATTATTAAATCCATTAAATATTATGCATACTTTATGATTTAATTATCTTTTTTTTTCTTAAGTTAGATAACATTAAGCTCATTTATTATTCTTTTTCTCTAAGTTAGGGTTTAGCTTCAGCATAACATATATGATTATACTCCAACTTATATTTTTATTAAAATCAATATTAAATTGGAAGATAAATGATAAAATTTCCTCTTATAAATTTGATAGCGTTATGATGGTTACTTTTTTTAAAAAAAATTATTTTATTATTATCACTATTTGATATTATTATTATTATTATTATTATTTTGTTATTATTGTTGTTGTTGTTCAGAGAGATGGTGAAATAGATAGGGATATTATCAGCAGAATTCGATTGTTGTTGTTGTTGTTGTCTAATTAATTAAAATTTTGCCCACCCTGAAAAATGAAGTTAGATCCGGTGGGGCCGGCTATATGAATAATTTTTTTCATTGTGTCATATTAAAAGCCAAATTCTCATTTAAATCTAATAAAGAAATAGCATTTCTAATATTTTCTAACCAAGTCTTTTTGGGCATATCTCTACCTTTTTTAACATAAGCAAAATCTATACTTCTACTTTCCTAACTGGGTCAACAAAAGGTCGTCGTTTTATGTGACCAAACCTTCTAAGGCGACCCTCTCTAATCTTATCTTCCACTGGAGCTACTCCAACCTTTTCACATATATGCTCATTTCGTATCCTATCTCTAAAGGTAAAGCCACTCATCCAATAAACATAATAGCAATATAGAATAAAGTCAAAGATGAATTGAAAAAAAAAATACCTCGCCAAAATAATGGAGAGTTGTAAATCAAAAGAGTAATCGAATTAAAGAAGTGAGAGAGAAGGGAAAGAAAATGATAGATAAAATGAGTTGGTATCTATCTTTTTTGTATTTATTTAATTATTCATACATAGAATCGAGAAATTATTTTGTGTGGAGGCCGAACGTAGCTCTACATCCAGAGGCAAATCAGGTGCATCCACGTCAGCGGTATTGAGCCGTGGTACCGAGCAGTACCGAGCGAAGGGGTGACGTGACACATTATGATTGGTCTCCGGACCGCATTCGACGTCTGTACCGAATGACAGGAAAAATAAAAAAAAATAAAAATCTGTGTATGAAATCTAGGAGATTTTTCCTCTTTTTTTTTAGTGAAAACTGCTGGTTGCTGTTCACAAGAAGATTGTCATCACTCTCCTCAAAACTCCAACACAGCCTCTTCTTTTGGCCAAAGACAATACAAAAGCATCAGCATAAAAGTAAAGAGCTTGGCCATGATTATCATAGCATGTGACTCAAAATATCTGTGCATCTTTTCTTTTTGAGGGAACTTTCTCTCAAACAACAAACTAAACAAAGGCTTACCTTGTTCAAAAAGCCCTATATTGGGTGACTATGAACTCTTGGGGGCTGTTCAATATCCTATAATTCTAAGCAAAGTAGTTCAAATCCTGCCAAATAGAATTTTTAAGAACTTTCAATTTTAATATTTTCATAAATCTCATGTATTAAATTTAGAATTTGTTAAATCTAATTAATTATTCACAGTTATTAAAGAGTTTAAGAATTTTTCTAAAATAAATAGAGAAATAAATTTTCAAATTTAATAACATTTAATGATTAATGTTCTATAAATCAAATACTTATTTATTGCTATAAAAAAGTCCATGTATCATGTCACTATCGCTAATGACTAAGGGTGTGAGTGAGTGAAGCGGACTCATGAGCTAGTTTAAGCTCAATTTAATAAATAGCTCGTGAGTTGAGCCCAATGAGCTAGCTAGTTAAGTTTGAGTCAGTTTTAACTCGACTCATTAGCTCATGAATTAGCTAGTTTAAAAAATATTAATATAAAATGCACTTATAATATTAGCATTCAACATTTTAAGTACAAAATTATTATAAAAACATTTAAAAATTACATATCACTTTCTTATTAAATTATTATTTATTATTTTTTTACCATTTTATTATAACAATTTCTTAAGGCTTCGTTTGGAAAGGCTTTCTTAATGTTTATATCAAAATTTTAAATTATGTACTAAAAAGCTGCATTAAAAAGCAGTAAATAAGCCATCCAAAACGAAGCCTAAATCACGTGTTGGCTCAAACTCGTTGAATAAATCTTGAGCTTTGATTTGAACTTAATTAATCAAGCACAAGCTTAAATAAGATTCGACTTAAGCTCGACTCGATTATACTCGTTTGCCTAATGGCAATAAGAATTTAAATTAACTGGATATTTTATTTTCCAATAGCGTTAAGTGGCAGAAGAAGAGGGGGCAGTCTGTGGATTGAAGGAGGAGGTCAGGCTCGTTATAAGAGGAAAGTGAAAGATAAAGACAAATCTACTGCTCTTGCTATCATTCCTAAACATCGAAACGCCACATCCATTTCTGATTACAGGCCGATTTCACTGTGCAATACTCTCTACAAAATTATTGCCAAAATCATTGCTAGTAGGATGAAACCTATTATGCCTCTCATTGTTAAAGACTCACAAGCTGGTTTTGTTAAATCAAGAATTTCTACGGATAGTATTCTTCTTGCTAGTGACATCCTTTCCTTGGTTAATAAGAGAGGGTTTGGTAACTTGTTTTGTGCCAAGATTGATATTAAAAAAGCATTTGATTCGGTCTCCAGAGAGTTTTTACTTGCTCGTATGGCTCAAAAAGGTTTCCCTAAGCCTTTTATTAAATGGGTAAAGGCTTGTATTTCAAATGTTAATTTTTCTGTGGTTATTGAAGGGGCTTTGGAAGGTTATTTCTCCTCATCTGCTGGGCTAAGACAAGGTTGTCCTATTAGCCCTTATTTATTCTGTTTGGTAATGGATGCTTTTTCTACTCTTTTGGAAGAGAGAGATTTTAAAGGTTTTAAACATGGGGATTATCATTTATCTCATCTTCTTTATGCGGATGATGTTTTAATCATTGGTGAGGCAACTGTGGATAATTGTTTAACTCTTTCAGCTATTCTTAATGAGTTTGCTATTGCCTCGGGTTTGCATATAAATTATGATAAATGTTCTGTTATGTTTTCTAAAAACCAAAGAAATCAAGATAGGTTGTGCCAAGCTCTCTCAATCTTTAATGTTACATCCAAGATCACATACCTTGGCATTCCTATCTCCTTCTATAGGCTGAAGGTGATTGATTTTATGCCTTTAATGGACAAGTTGCACAAGAAATTTTCTGGATGGAAAGCTAATCTCTTATCTCTGGCTGGAAGACTGCAGTACTTAAAGTTTACTATTCAAAATACAATTGCCTATTGGATAAGAGGTTCCATTCTACCTAAGGCAGTTATTAAGTTTTTTAGAAAAACTTGCTCTAAATTTTTGTTTTTTGGAGATATTGCTAGTCTTAATAAACTGCATATGGTATCCTGGGACACTGTTTGCAAGCCTAAACTGAAAGGGGGCTTGGGCATTCCTTCTCTTACTGCTCTTACTCATGCTTTTAACTGTTTTGTCATTTATCGAATGTACAATTGCAATTCTCCTTTATCTGCTTGGTTAACTGCACGTTACACATCTCCTTGGCGCCCAATACCCTCTGATGCTAGCAGTTTTTGGAAGTCTGTTTGCTGTACTGCTGTTATGGTCAAAACGAATTTTAAGTTCATTATCACTCCTAATGCTCCTATATCTGTTATTTGGGATCATTGGTGTAACAATTCTTCTCTTGTGGATCTGGTGGGACGTGATTCTCTGGAATGTTTCTCTTATCCTCTCATCAGGAACTATATTTCGGATACAAATTGGGTTTTGCCAAATGATACCTCTGTGAATATTAGAACTGCTGTTTGTAGTAATGTTATTCAAACCAACTCTCCTGTTTGTTTAATCTGGAAACATAATGACAAGCCAAGATTTAAAGATTTTGTTTTGGATTGCTATAGTCATTTGCCTGATTGTAGTTGGCATTTGTTTGTTTGGCACAAAAAGAATATTTTGAAACATTCGGTATATGTTTGGCTTGCTCTCGTGGGGGGTTTGAAAACCCAGGATGCGCTTCGAGTAAGAAATATTTATGTGCAGGAGACTTGCTCTCTCTGCCATTCTGCTCCTGAAAATGTTAATCATCTCTTCTTCGAGTGTTCCTACTCTTTTTCGATTCTAAATACTATCATACCTGGAACGGAGAACTTTTTGTTCAGACCAACTTTACTGCAATTGTGTCAATGGGTGGAAACTGATTTTTCTTATTCCCAAACCTTAATGAATTTCAATTTTCTGATGATATGCTGCATCCTTTATCAACTGTGGAGAGAAAGAAATTGCAGAAGATATGGGAATGAATTTCATAGCTCCTCCTCTCTTCATAATCTTATCAAAAAGCTGATTATTGGGAAAGTGTCCAGGTGGAAAAATGCCAATGAATTACTGGAAAATTTCTGATTGGAGGGAAGGTTTTATAATTCCAGTCGTTGATTGCTGGTTCGGTGTTTATAACCAGGACAATGATGAGGCTCCTTTGAATTTTTCTGTTATTTCTTCCCCTTGGAGGGCTTTCGGGGCAACCAGGGGTATGCTGGATTTAGTTGCTTATTGCCTGAGTCCTGGTTATAAGGATGATGGAGCTCTTTTGGAGATTATACTATGCTGCTGTTGCCAGAGTTTCTATGGTTTTATAATTTTTTCAGGTTCCTCTGCTGGATGGTTAAATGATGATGCTAACTGCTGCCTTTTTTGCTGTGCCTTGAAACTTCTCTGCTCGTGGATCTTTGTTGCCAGAGTTCCAGAGTTATGCTGATGCTGTTCAAATTTTGACCATTGTATTTTTTGGTTTTTTGTCAATGTTTTTGGGTGGTATAGTTGTGGTTTTTTTCTGACTTTGCATAAGGTTTTGTTTTTGTTTCTTATGCAAGGTTTAGTTTATTATTTTCTCTGATTCTTGTAACCATTTTCTTTTGAAATATATGGGCTTAGGCCCCAAAATTTCCCAAAAAAATAAAGCAAATCACTCTTTGGGATTTGCAATATTTCAGGAGATTGGCTTGGATCCTAGCGGAAGAACAGGCGATGAGCTCTCCAGAAAGTGACGCTTTGTGCTTCTCAAGGAAAGAAATGGGCCCATCCGTTTGAGATTGCTGATATAAAGTTCGAAAACAAAGCAGAATGTATTAAAACGGCTAATTTGTACTAAGTCGAGCATTTTCAGAGAAAAAATGGGTCATTTGAGAGCATTTATTTTACTAAGTATTTATTTATTTATTGAAAAACGAGGGCAATTCTGGCAAATGGGGTGTGCAAGCTCTAGCTACCATTACAGAATTAAGGTTTCATTAATTAATTTAGAAGAAAAACAATTATTATTATTATTTTTTAACGTTGTATATGCAGCTCCCTGACCCTTAGCTTATGCAGTTCATGGGGTTATAGATATTTTAAATATATATGCTTTTATTTTGTTCAAGATTATAAGGGAATAATAATATAAAATAAAGTTTAACTCTTCGGTAGTGATTTGGGGTTAGACTTATAAGAAGAAAGGCTTAATCAAAATAAATATTAAGAAATTTCAATAAATAATATATTCACTTATTATAAATAGTTAAGCTTTTGTAAATGTATATTTTGTGTTGGAATTTTACATGCATTGAACTCAAAATTATATCATTTATATATTTACCAACTAAACTTCATTATTTGCACAATATAACATTTTTAGCTCATAATTTTTTTTGGGGACATTTAGGCCATTTAAGGCAAACTCACACACATTTAGCTCATAATTTTTAACGGAACATTATTGGACATGAAAAAGATGAAGTCACAATGGAATCTCACTGGGACGAGCAACAATGAATTTGATGTCAACAATTGGACAAATAAACAAGCAACTCGTAATGTAAATGAGATCAATGGTGAGTGAAATACACAAAAGGGGAAGGGGAAGGGGAAGGGAATTCATAGCACCATCGACAACTAGATTGACGAATTGAATAGGAGGATGCGACAAATGATTCATGAATAAATAAACCTATAATTTAAAGGGCTATGAGACTAATGAGAATGGAGGACTAACAACATGGTGACAAAATTGAACAAAGGGCATTATTTTTTTAGAAAAATTTAAGTACATATCACTTTATATCATCCTATTTACATATCTAACACCCAAAACTCAGCTGCATTATATCTTTTTTGTTTCTCTCTCTAGAGTGTTTATAGAGAGAGGCTCTAGGATTGGCTAGAGGAGGTGGCATTAGGTCACCAACTCCTAATGGTGGTAGGGGAGGCGGCATGCAAGGAAACGAGCAACTTTGTAACTATTGGCACTTGATCGCCCCCGACGGCGAGGCGGAGGAGTCGGTTACTAAGCATACTCCAGTGCTTAAGTCGGAGAGCAGCTCCCTTCCTTCACTTAAGATGCAAGGCATAGTTACTAGAGATTCTAGGAATGAGGCGATAGTGAGATCTCAGGCCACCATCTGGCGTGGCAAGGAGGAGTGCAGTCAACTGTTGCAGCAATCGTGCTTGCAAGGTCTGGCTCCGGCTGTGGGAGCTGGCAAAGCCTCTTATCCAACAAGAAATTCTGTACCTCCCTCGGTTGTTCAAGCTTACCATGAGTAGATTGGCGGAACCCCCAAACCCAATGCTTCCTCCAGTGAATGCGTATCAGAAAATGAGTCGGACAACGATGAGGGTTCGGAGAATGAGATGCAAGAGTCGGATAGCGATGAAGGTTCTCATACCGACATGGATGATGACTTACCTTTGGCGGAAACTCCCGTTTTCGCCCAGAATCTGGACCCGACGATGGAGATCTTGTCCGCTAGCCTGCACAGTCAAGTCACGTACAGGTAGATGTCTCTCAGGTGCATACTCCAATCCATTTATTCCGTGTAGGGATTCTATTCGAAATGCTATGAAATCTATTGGTTTGGTTTGTGGCTCGAATGCAGCTGTGTTGGAGATGGCTTCTCTTAGCTCTAGGTGTGAAATTCCCCTTCATATACCCACTTCTCAGACCTGTGCTATAGTTCGCGCACACATGATGTTTATGGAAATGCCCCAACAGCCCAGAGATTGGATTATAAGCCAAAGCAGCCCGCACAGGCCTCTACCTCAGCTGCTGGGGGTTTATCTAATGGTCCTTTTGCTTGGAACAAACTTCAATTAGTTACTTTAAACAAGATGAGTAGGGAGACTTTTATTGCCTCGGATGGTGTTTCCATGGAACCGGAGCGAAATGCTGTGCAAGCTAAGTTGACCATGCTTGATCGAGCGCTTATGGCTTGGCAAACGAATTGCCTTCCCTTATGTACTAATTTAACTCAAACGTCGATGGTACCACTTTGGAGACTTTGAAATTATCACCACAGTGCCAAATTCTTTTATTTGCATTTTCACTAGTGTTGAGGCTAGGAATGCGGTTTTAATGAGTGGGCCTTGGATTATTGCCGGCAACATCATTAGAATGGACAGATGGACTCCCAACTTTTCTCCTAATTCCCTTCAAGGTCTTCATTCACCCATTTGGATTCGTTCGCCACAGCTTCCTCTTATGTATTGGGATATGAACAATATCACTCGGCTTGCCAATATGCCAGGGGAACCTCTGTGGATGGACTCACACACGAGTACTTGGGGAAGATCATCTTATGCAAGAATTTTTGTTATGATTAATCTTTCTCAAAAGCTTCAAGCGGGGGTATGGATCAATGGAATTCAAGGACGGTTTTTTCAAATAGTTGAGTATGAAAGGCTTTCAAATTTTTGCTTTGATTGTGGTTTCATTAGTCATGCCAAAGGAACTTGTCTATCTAAGGCTCCAACTTGTGGCTCTCAATCTTCCCCATTGTAGTCGTCGCCATCAACCAAGGTGCAAGCCGCATCCGAGAAGGTCCCCCACATACCCATCCCTCCTCCTAAGACGAAGAATAAAGTTGTTGGAGAGTCCTTTCTAAGTGAGGACAAGGATGACTCCTCCCTTGGAGCTTGGAACCTAGTCACCCAGAGAATGAAAGGAAAACCAAGGGCTCCTAAAGAACCAGGCTCTCGTTCACTAACCGAACCTCCGATCCAATTTTCGGCCGAGAAGATACATCAAATGGAAGAAATTTCTAATAGGATTGTGAACTTCCGCAAGCAACAACCAAAATGCTCCAAATCTCGCTTGGACAGAGAGCTCCTCCAACTTGGGCTTTTAAGTGCTTTGCCCACCTCATCAAGGAAGAGGAAGAAGATTTCTACAGATTTCACAAGCGGCAACTTGATCCTCTCAAGTGCTTAATGAGTGACCGTTTTCATTGGTTTGTATTGGGTTTTATTGCGTAATACAAACTAATGAAAGGGTCCTCCTCACTTGAGGGGTTTTTTTCTTTTTGTTTCCCTCTACGGCTTGGTCTGGGATGCTTTTCTAATTCTTTCCCTCCCCCTTTTGTCTTTTGAGAGTGGAAGTCTTTCCCCCCACAAGCTTGTTTCTCTCCGTGTTATCTTCTTTTTCAATTCTAATCTATTTGTGTTTAAAAAATAAAAATTAAAAAAATCTAACACCCAAAACTTTAATATTACATACATATCACTCTATATTATTTTAATATCAAATAGACCACTCATATATTTCATTTCTACGACTCATATTTAATATGAAAATAAACTATGAGTGATATGTATGTAATATTAAAGTCTTAAGTTTTAAATATGTAAATAGAGTAATATAGGGTGATATGTATGCATATCTCCCTATTTTTTATTGCTATTTAAAGTTTCATGCACTATGAATGTAAATAGAAAAAATTATGCTAAATATATAAATGATAACTTTGAATGCTATGCATGAAAATTTGCTTATTTTTCTTAACATGCTTCTTAATTTTAAGAGTTGTGGTCCCATAATGAAATCTTTTTCTAATCATAAGTTAACTTAAAAACTCGTGTAGAGCCTCAAAATGTATGGAAGATTAAACTATGGCCCTAGCAACTCTCTTGCTCAGCTTTAGGCATTAGCTCAAGTAAAGATTGGTAATTAAAGAGCAAAATTTACATAAGATAGGGGATAGAAAAAGGAAAATGAGCAAACTCATGATAGCCCGTCCCAAATTATTTCAACACTAAAGCAACAATGTGTATTATATGCAAAGAACACATGCAAGAACCTAGTATAGGTTCTATTGGTCCCTAAATTAAGAAATCAACTCAACAATATACTAGAAAATTTTGGTTAAAATATATCAATCATGTTGCATAAAAAGGATGATTAACTCTATGCCAACACCTAATTTAATTCCAAAGTAACCAAGAGCTTCTATGGGGCTTGCTTACTCTCTTGTGTTTTGACTAATGAGGAATGGTATGACCTATTTCCTACCTCTTTTGGTAGGTTTGAGAGTCTAAGATGCTCTAGCTATTCTCCTTTGATCATTCACACAAATGAATTGAAAAGACCCCGTCACAGAATTATGTAAAAACTATTGGTCAAATATGCCTAAATTCTAAGAAGCCTTATATTCAACATTATTTAAACCTTCTAACAAGGATCCTATCTCCTCTCCCTACTTTAGATTGAAGATGTTTACAAATTTAATCAAATAAAAAAATTGGTGTTCGATTAACCAACTTGCCAGAAACATTCAATTCACGAAGAGCCAGCAAGTATTTTGCTTTTAGTTAATAAGCACCGACTCTATGAATCCTAATCTCTTAAAAGAAAAGACTAGTTAAAAAAATTAAGATTCGATGTGAAGTTCTATTTCTGTTCTATAAATAAAGATGAGCTATATTCAAATTCAAAGCTAGTTTTCTGATTCAAATGAATTGGTACTCTTTTCTGGGATTCTTTTCAAGTGTACTGAAAATCCTTTGATAGTAAGAAATCAAAAGCTAGAGAATTCATTTCTAATAAATACCAGTGATAGAGACCCTTTTTATGATAATAAATGACCTACTTAACCCATTGGTTAGAGTATTGCTTTCATATGACGTGAGACATTGGTTCAAATTCAATAGTAGTAGAATTTATTAGATAACATGGGGAAAAACTTACAAACTCTACTCTGACTAGGCTTTTTGGATACTGCAAAGGAGAGAAATAAAGTGGTTAAGTAAAGATGAAAATGATCTTACATTTCACTATGAAAAAATCAATGAAAGGAGGACTCACAATTGTATTAAAGAGGTATCTACTGATCAATGTATATTTACCTCTCTTGATATTACTGGAGCAGCCATCACTCACTTAAAAAACTCGTTTAATGTTCATCCTTCTAGTATAGGTAATTACTCCCTTCCTCTTCCCAAGGCTGTGAAATACCAAGCTTCCTGCTCCCAGGTCTAATTGCTCCAATCACTGATGAAGAAATCAAAGTTGCGTTCTTCTCATCTTCTCACATTTGGTTTATATATCTCTACATGGGATGCCATTGGCTTCCACACATGTAAGGCAGTTAAATATTTCTTCTACACAAGCTCCTTTCCTATCAAGGCCAAAGCAACATGTATTTCTCTCATCCCCAAGAACTCCCATGCTGGAAAAATAATTGATTACCGGTTTATATCTTTATGCAACACATTTTATAAAATCATAGCAAAAGTACTTGCCTTCTAGAATAAATATGTTGGCTAAGATTTGAAAAATGACTCACATATTTTATATTGATGACTTGATGGTCTTTAGAAAAGCCACTATCTTCAACTTACGGTCCTTATATTTTGGCTTCGTTTGGGACGGCTTTCTTACTGCTTTCTGAAATAGCTTCTTAGTTCAAGAATTTTTTGTACTAAAAAATTACTTTAAAAAGCGATGAGTAAGTCGTCCCAAACGAAGCCTATATCTTGATTAAATTCAAGGAAGCCTTTGGTCTCTCAATTAACCTGTCTAAAAGTTCTATCATTTTCTCCAAGCTTACTCATAGACAAAATGATCTAGGCACTATCTTAAATCTTAACAATGAGACTCAATCCTTTATATACTTGGCATGCTTATTGCTACTAGAAGAGCACTAGTTTTTGATATCAGCCCTTGCTGAAGAAAGTATCTAATCTTCTTGAAGGTTGGAAAGCTAAGTCATTATCTTTTGCTAGAAGAACACAATTCATAAGTTCAATATTTGGTATACTATTGCTATTGGATCAAGGGAGAAATTATACCTTAAGACTTTTTATAAATATCTAAACAAATTATGTGCTAAATTTCTGTCATGGGAAAACAATTTTCTCTATTCTAATGCTTAAAGTATAACACATCTATTCTTTGAATGTGATTTCTCCTATAATATCATATATTCATATGTGTGGTTCTTCTATTTCTCTCGTCTTTTCTGCTATGCCAAATATTAAACAAAGTGTTTGATTATACTTCTGAGATCAATAGGGCCCCTAAAGAAGAAAACATTGCTTATATTTCTTATTTGGCAATTGTATCTACTATGTTTGGAAGGAAAGAAATGACAGGAGAATTGAAAATACAATTAATAGCTTCTCCTCAACCCACTGGTGCATAAAAAAGCCATTCGTCTCAAAATTTCTTGCTGGAAAAATTATAGAGCTACCAAAGAAATGTATCAATGATCTTTTGGATGAATACATTTAATGGCCTATGATGAAAAGCTCCAGCTGCATGCCATTTGATAGTTCAACCCCCTCTTGGACGACCTGAGACTGGCAACCATAGGAAACTTCTGGGCTTCCTTTCTGATTTCAATTTCCTTATGGCTAATCAAGAATTGACGCTTTCCTAGTCCAGTTCATTTCGGCTTCTCGCAGATCTTTGCTTTTGTTGTTTTAATCGTTTTATTTTGATGAGCATTGCTGTTTTTGCTTGCAGCTCTTGTTTCAAATTGTTGTTCACTCAGTGACTTGTAATTTGGTTTCTGAATCTAGTTCATTTTGGGCTTCTTTCCGATTGCTGTATCTTTGCTTTCGTGTTTTAATTGTTTTATTTTGATGAGCATTACTATTTTTGCTTGCTTGTAGCTCTTGTTTTAAATTGTTTCCGCCCCCAAAAGAAGAAAAAAAAAAGATCAAAGATTGGCCTACTTATTGCCATTCAGGATACAACAAAAAAATGATGTGGAGGGATGCAAAAAACATAAATTTCACATTTAAATCAAATTTCTTTTCTCATGCCTATAACATATGCCTATGAACTGGAAGTTGAGCTTCATACAACATGAAAGATATTTAAGCTAATCGCCACTCAAATCCAAGACATTACTAAAGGCTAGCTAGAGCAAGTTTATATTAACTGGATAATAGAGCGGTATCAATGTGCTTACCTTAAGCCATGGAACAATTAACAATTTGATTGTCCAACTTCTAGACTTCACACATTCCATCTTTTCTGCAAAGTGGTCAAACAATCTGCGCTATTTATCTTAGAAACAACATTTTATCACCTTTATGTTGCATTATCTAACTAATTTGAAACAAATCAATCTGCATCTACTATGAAAATAGCTTAATATCAAGTGTCTAGCCAATAGCTAGCACTTCTAGAGTATAAAGATCAAAATGCTATTGCATGAAAGCAAGGCATCTACGCAGACATGAAAGTTCATAATTAGCCAATACAATCTTTTACCGATAAAAGATTTCTGAACTTAACGTCTGTGCAGAAGCCTCAACATCAATGACGTCGATTAGCATTTTCCATCGCTAAAAATCTGGATTAGATATAAAACGTAGATATGTATGAACCTGCTGGCCACTTTTGCCAGTAAAGGGTGGGAAAATAAAAAGCAAGCCTATTGCTAGTCTCCCTATAAGTTTAACCTTTGCAAATCATTGACCCATATGTAAACTTTAGTGACCTGTATTTCAAGAAAGGAAAGTTACTCGGAAATATGCATTCTTGTGGCTGATTGCCACATCCAATAAATACATTTAACAATTACCTGAAACAGAATTTGCCAAAAAAAGCAGCGAGAAGAAGCAAAAGCACAAATCTTCTGACCTGATCTCCCACCGCAATCAAAAGGGAAGTGATTCCAGGTACACTGAGAAAGAAGTCACTCCACGTTTGCTATGGCAACAAAAAATGCAGGCGAATTGCTGGTCTTCATTACTTAGCGATGTAATATTGTAGTTACCTAATGAATTTCAGGAAAAAAGTTACCTCTGAAATCAACAAAAAGACGGTTAACGCAAAATCCTCTTGCTATTCATCAAACAGAAGTTTGATGCCTAGGCAACTTTAAAGGAAGAGGTAACAGAAGGAAACAGTAAGTTCTTTTGGGTGAGTGCATCTTTAGGAATTCCTAGACAGGTACCTGAAAGAGAATTTGTCAAAATAATAATAATAATAATAATAATAATAATAATAATGATTGTCAGTAAGAAACTCAAATCTGAATGCAAAAAGCATCTAAAAATCAAAGAAAGTTGATAATTATTAGTAGCAATATTTCAAGGCTCAAAACTAGCGCAAAAAGAATTCTGCATGATGGGCATGTTTTCCATCCAAGCAAATGTACTGAAAACCTTTTTTTTTAGCTGAGCTTCACAGCTTTTCAATTCTTAAAGATCATTTCAACTAGCACAAGAAAAAAATCATGGTGTTGAACTAGGACCTTTTTTTTCTTTATTTCAATTAGACAAGCCAAAATGATAGGTTTTTTTCTATCAAGACCTAGAGCTCAAACTAATCAAACAGGCTTTAAAACCAATAGTGAATGATTAACTAAGTAATTCAACTCGTGGATAATATAAACGTTATTTTTCTTTACATTCATTATTACAATAATCGCAATTATGCATATTGATTTTTGCTAAAAATAAGAGAAGAAAAAACATAGAAGAGAGAGACTCAATTGTACTTCTTGTGTCAATGAAGAAGCCATGGGGTATAATATTTATGGGCAAACAAGAAGGCCCAACGGCAGTCAACCAAGAGCAATGCAAGAAAGAAAGATGGTAAAAAATAATTGGTAAACAATGCATGGAATTATCCTCCTCCTAATAGAAATAAACAGCAAGCAAAATAAAGCAATTAGAGAAAGAAATATAGAGCAGCTTGCAGATAATTCCAATTCTCCAATAAGGAAAAAATCTGGGATAACTACCACACATTGCCAATTACAGTAGGTTTGATTGCTGCAATCTTAGGCATGATTTCTGAAATTAACTGGTGATTGATTAAGGTAGATTTCACTCTAAAACTCTTGATTTCTTCTAAAGTATCAGTATCTAGCAATCCTTCAAAGTAGAGAGGGAGGGTGGAAGAGAGCCCCAAATTTCACTCACGCTTAAGCTGGGAATATATATTGATTACTCTTTGCTTGGAAATGAGGATGTCGAATTGAATTTAATTTAGGGTTCTAGTAAGGATATTTACTATTTAAGATTTTGTTGAATGTAGATAAATTTAAGAAAAGCTTTTTCTCCTTTATAAAATGTCTATGAATCACAATAAGCTTAGCCCTATCATGGTGGACAAGATCTTAAGTAATGTCGGTTGTAGCTTCGTTATCACACACCATTACTACTGGTACTTTAATTTAGACTTTTGAGCAATTTCTTCACAAATTTTACTATTTTTAGAAAAAGCTGTATGCTTCTTACTTCTCGAAGTGACTAGATTACCCCCATATAAAGGACCAGTAGCTAGAATTGGACTTGTGATCAATTATTAAACTAGCACAGTCAGCATCACAAAAAAATTTAATACTGTTCTCCATTCCTTTTTTCAATAGTAGAAATTTGTAAGGAGACATTTTCAGATGTCTTAATATCCTGTAGACTAAAGGTGTTCCTCAGTGGGAGCATTCATAAATCGATAAATAACACTGAAGGGTAAACAAATGTCAATTCAAGTATGAGAGAGATGAGGAGTATCACTTTTTGTCCCAATAGTGCTGATAGAATTTATAGGGGTATTAACAGACTTGCATCTCATCATATCAACTTTTAAAATATCTAAAGTATTCTTTCTTTGAGAGACAATTGTGTCTTTCTTTGACTTTGCAATTTCAATATCCGAAAAGTATTTTAAATCTCTCTGATATTTAAATTTAATTTTTTAGCTAAGATCTCTTTTAAGCTATTAATTTCTCCGTCATTGTGGGATCCGCTACATGAATCCTTTTTCTCCATTGTATCCTTTTAAGGGTCAAATTCTCATCTAAATCTAATAAAGAAATGTCATTTCTAATATTTTCTAATCAAGCCTTTTTAGGACTACTGTTAGACCTAAACCGTAACAACCTAGACCAGATCAAGTCCATGCCCACCGGTCCAAAGGGGTGAGGCGGACAAGAGAGGTGGGTGGCAGCATTGGTGGTCCCCATGGCCTAAATTAAATAGGGTTTGGGAGGGAAAATTTGAATGAGGGGCTGTTTAGGGATTAATTAATTTTCTTTTTACTTTAATTAGTCTTTCTTGTTAGGGTTTGGGGTTATCTTGAGATTGGCTGAATTTGGAGATCTAGGTTTAGTTCCTTTGGGGCTCTAGGCTTGGCTAGAGATTTGGAGAGCTGTTCTTCCTCACGAATTGAAGAACTTGTATCGTTGATCGCTTTTCTTGTTCGTGAATTAAATTAGGGAAGTTTGCTTGTGCTTTTCTTTCCAAATTCTCGAATTTTCTACATCGAACTTCTGGTTTCTCTCTGAAACCAGCAGTTTGTTTCACTGTTTTCTCACCAATAATTGCTAGGTTTTGCTTGTGAACTCAAGTATTACCTTAGGGTTACTTGCGAACTCAAGTACTACCTATCAAATTGGTATCCGAGTGTTGTCTTGAGACCATTGGCGGTTGAAATTCTGCGGTGAAACTTCATCTAGAAGAAGATCTTCACGTGATTCCTGAGAAGAACTATGGCCGGGAAGAAGGTTAAAGTTTTAGAGGGAGAAATTGGACAACTGAAATTAGATCAGGAGGAAAAATTTTATGATTTTCAAAATCAGATTTCATCCAATTATAAAAAGATGGAGGGAAGTTCTCCATGATGGAAGAATTGTTAAAGAAATTGTTAGAAGTGAAGACCGCTCCGACGACATCGAAAGCAAGGAAAACCATCGGTGGCCATAAAAGAGGTGGCCCTAACATGTTTAGGGGAAGGGAAAATTGGGAAGTAGAAATCTTGGAGGGTGAAGATGGAATGTCTCCTCTAGAACCACCTTCTAGGGAGGAGAAGAGCACTAATTTCGTAAGAAGGGCTGCTGATTTTGAAGGGAGAAGGGAAAATTTCTACCGCCGAGGTGCTGAAGTTGAAAGAATGAGAGGGGAATTTGATGAAGGGATTGGGTAAGATCGTCGGAGGGAAGATTGTGACCACTGGGGAGCATCTCCTCTTCGTGGAATGGGAGGTTATGGAGGATTCAGGGGCAACAGGGGTGACCCGAAGGTGAGGAAGCTGAAAATGCCTATCTTTGACGGCGAGGATGGTCATGGTTGGATCTACAAGATGGAACAATATTTCTCCGTCAACGGATTGACGGAGGAAGAGAAGCTGACTGCAGGCGGACTGTGTTTGGAGGGAAGGCACTGGCATGGTACCAATGGCGTGACATGAGGCAACCCATCCGAAGCTGGAGGGAATTCAAAGAGTGCTTACTAGAACGTTTCCAAATCGGTATGGGAGAAGACTTCTATGAGCAATTCTTTGCCTTGACACATGAGGGGACCATGGCAGATTATCGTGACAGGTTTGAATATCTGGCCAGCAGACTTGATCGGCTCTCAGAGACAGTGCTAGAAGGAAACTTTATGAAGGGGCTGAAAGCGGAGATCTGGGCAGCAGTTAGGGTGATGAGGCCACGAGACCTGGGAGAGGCCATGAAGCTAGCATAGCTGGTGGAGGATCAGAAGTATCTGGAGAGGGAGTTAGGGGGGGGCAACTCAGTGGGGTCATATAGGATGACCACTACTTTCTTAGCTTCCAAGGGACTTACACCAGGGGGGTTGAGGGAAGTGCCCAAGGAGAGATCTAGAGGAGGGAGAAATTTCAAAAGGCTGACTGAGAAGGAGATACACGAGAAGAGGGCAAAGGGGTTATATTTTAGATGTGATGAGAAGTACATGCTAGGGCATAGGTGTAAGGACCGAACTCTTCAGATTCGCACCATCTGTGATGACGAGGAAGCTGAAGAGCGAGGTGAAAGTGGGTTAGAGATGGAGGACGAGGAGAAGCTGCATCTGGATGTGGCAGAAATCTCCCTAAACTCCATGGTGGAATTCACTCTGAATCACACTATGAAAGTAAAGAGAGAGATAGCTGATAGAGAGGTAGTAATGTTGATAGATACTGGGGCAACCCACAATTTCATCTTCACTCAAATTGTTGACCTGTTTGGGGTGAAATTAGTGGATACATGAGGCTATGGGGTCATGATGGGCATGAGAAAGGTGAAAATGGGTAGAGGAGTTTGTAGAGTAGTGCTGATGATTCAGGGGACCCAGGTGAGGGAAGACTTTCTTCCCTTGGAGTTGAGGAGTACTGATGTCATCTTGAGGATGAAGTGGCTAAAGACTTTGAGGGAGATCAAGGTCAATTGGGATGCTTTGAGGATGAAAGTGATGGTGGGAGGAAAGAGGATGGTGATCCAGGGCGATGCAGGGCTGTCCAGGGCCGGAGTATCGCTTAAAACCATGATTAGAACCATACAGGAGGTGGATATTTGGTGGAATTGCAATGCATTCCTCTAGCAGTACAACCACTCATACAACAGTTCAGTGAGGTGTTCCAGCCACATCAAGGCTTACCACCACCCAGAGAGCAAGAGCATGCAATCATTTTGAAGGAGGGGGTGTCACCAATTAGTGTGCGGCCCTACTACTACCTCCAAATTCAGAAGGACTAGATTGAGAAGCTGATTAGGGAGATGTTGGAAGCGGGGATCATCAGACCAAATGTGAGTCCTTTCTCTAGTCCAGACTTACTGGTCAAGAAGAAGGATGGGAGCTGGAGATTCTGTGTGGATTACAGGGCATTGAATAAGGAGACTATACCAGATAAGTTTTTCATTTCGGTGATCGATGAACTACTGGATGAGTTGTATGGAGCGGT
Organism: Dendrobium catenatum; assembly: GCF_001605985.2. Lineage (NCBI taxonomy): Eukaryota > Viridiplantae > Streptophyta > Magnoliopsida > Asparagales > Orchidaceae > Dendrobium > Dendrobium catenatum. The sequence continues at coordinate 24,894,557 of NW_021319178.1, forward strand.
AGTATTTTTTAAGATGGATTTGAAGTCGGGCTACCACCAAATCAGGATGAAAGAGGAAATTCAGAAGATGACATTCAGGATGCACGAGGGGTACTATGAGTTATTGGTGATGCCATTTGGGCTCACAAATGCCCCTGCCACTTTCTAGTCATTGACGAACAGGGTGTTCAGGCCGTACGGAGGTTTGTCCTAGTTTTCTTTAATGACATACTGGTGTACAGTAGAATCGAAGAGGAGCACCAGGAGCATTTAAGGGTGATCTTTGGAGTGCTAGAGGAGCATCAGCTTAAGGCCAACCTAAAGAAATGCAGCTTCACACAGACTAGTGTGGATACATAAATATGTACGCCAACATACATGCATATATACATTAAACATGCATAATATGCAAAATGCATTATACGTCATGTTAGCGCACTAAACCACTATAATGCACATCAAGCATGTCATGGAAAATGCAAACGCGTACGCCAACATACATGAATATATGCATATACAAAAATGCACATACAAGTATATTAATATACAGATGAAGGCATGGCCGTGTGTGCGAATATGCATGTTTGTCATAGATATTTGCATACATACAACCAATATACAAACATATCATACAAAATACATATAAAAGTATACACCCGCAAGGCCCCGGCTAGCGTGTTGTAAGCACACACGTGACGTCTAAGGATGTTGCACGGGTCAAGAAATGAACTCAAGTTCAAGTTCAATCCTTCTATATGGATAAATAGGAGTTCATACGGCTCGAACCCTTAAACAAATATATGGTCGCAGTGTCAACCGAAATATTTATTTTATAAATTCATTTTAGGCCTTCAATGTCTATAAAAAGAAAAATTCACTATTAAAGGCATAAAACCGACAATAAACCCGATCTTGAACTCACAAAGAGCCAATGTCACTACGATTCATTCTCAAGCAGTCTTTTGCCAGTAAGGATGTGACACATGTCCTCTAACTGGTGATTTTGCTGCCAAATGACACCACAGGTAAACTGTTATGACCAGGACCCTCTAAACTGGGTGATTTTGCCGCCAAATGACACCACTAAATTACAGTCATGGTCAGAGCCCGCATGTTCCCCACTTGCCTCAAATCCTTGAGATATGAATCAATAGAATATAATTGATAGGGCATAAAGCTCTCTACTAGCTAAGGTGGATTCATGCTTGTATTCTTAGACAAATACTCATCCCAGACCTACAAGATACCCTTGGACAAAGCAACACATAGTTGCTGACAAGAATATTTATGTCAGGTTGGGTCAACTACCTCCTCTAACTAAGTAGGCTTAAGGACCACGATGGTTCAGGGCGACAGAACAATGGGATCTTGATTGGGCTCATCGTCATTTCACCCACCATCCTCTTTAAGTGTAAGCTGGTGAATTTTTAATTTAAAATATTAAATCTTCAAATAATAAATCATATTGTTACTATACACCAGATACTATGTACATCTAGGTATTTGTTTGATGACTAACCTTAATACAAAGTTCTCTCTAGCTATCATGAGGGGGTAATTAACTATAAGTGCTTGCACCTATAAGAATCCTGAACTCAAATAAAAAAAGTCTTAGCAAAATGAGGACGAAATATTTGGGTAAAGTTTTAATTCAAAACTCAATCTTCCTTCTGAAAATTTACCTCAGAACATACTCATTAAAACTCTACTCAATGACCCGAAGAAAAAAGAAAGGTGTAACAGTTCAAACTCTTAACTATTGAAATATTGTCCACTTTGGCCTAAGGACCTCACGGTTTTATCCTGTTGATGTAACTACCCAGTAGATCACCCATACCAAAATTGCTCCAGGATGAGCACGTTTAACTGCGGAGTTTCTTAATGAATTTCAACCATTACACAACAAGGTGCCTCAATGTTTAAGAGTTTAACTTCGTTTATTTAAGAGGGTTCACAATCTCTCCCACTTAAGTAACTAACGTCAGCGTCAGTATCATTATCCCAAAATCATCCACCAAGCATATAAGATTATAGAGGTGGCCCCTACAAGTTCAAGTGGTGACTCCCGTCATGTAGCACTTTGTCCCACACAGAATTCAAGAGGTGGCTCCCATGGCGTAGCACTTTTCCTTGTATGACACTTAGTTCTCATCTTCTGCATGGTGTATTGCTCTGATATCATTTGTGATATCTCAAACTCTTAATTATAGAGATATTGTTCGCTTTGCCTTAGCCTTATAGTTTTTCCCTATTGATGTAACTTCCCAATAGGTCACCCATCCTAAAATTGCTCCGAGATGAGCACGCTTAATTGTGAAGTTTCTTAATAAAGTTTCAACCATTACACCAAAAGTCGCCTCGATGTTTAAGAGTTTAGCTTCTTTTACTTAAAAGGTTTCACAAAAGTGGTCTGCGGAGAGGCTGGGGAGCGAATTTTCGAATCCCAAGGAAACAAAAAGAATTTTGAGGGTATAAAAGAAGGTTATATAAGGCATGAATTAATACCAAGTTTAAGGCTTCGTTTGGGACGACTTTTTTACTGCTTCTTAAAGCAACTTTTTAGTACAAAAATTTAATTTTTTTGTACTTTAAAGCTGCTTTAAGAAGCAGTAAGAAAGCCATCCTAAACGAAGCCTAAATTAAGAGAGAAGAAACAACATAGAAGTGAAAGATTCAATAGTATTTCTTGTATAAATGAAGGAGCCAATGTACAATATTTATAGGCAAGCAAGGAAGCCCAAAGGGTGCGGATGGGGGTGGGGGGAGTGGAATTAGATTGGCAAGAACCATGTATGAAAGAAGATATGCACGGGGAGTGGAATTAGATTGGCAAAAACCATGTAAGAAAGAAGATATGCACGGGGAGTGGGATTAGATTGGCAAGAACCATGTAAGAAAGAAGATATGCACAGAAACCAACCTATACCTAAAGAAACAATTTGTTTTCAATTTTTACTAGTTCCACAAGTGATGGGCATTTCAACTTCATTCAAGCCAATTTGGCCCTAGCACCAAATCAAACTGTGACAACCCAGCAGGGTTGCCAAGCATGCAGGAGTGCCCAGTAATAATCAATTGAAATTCTTGCCCTCATATGAAAGGTTCTCATTATTACATTTAGAAAATAAATGGCCTGATACCAGGCTCAATTTTTAATGTTTTCAACGATCATATCTAGGATAATAAATAATATGTAGTTGTATTCCTAAATACAAATATTTACAGTTATAGTACAAAATTATACAAATTCTATAGACATAATTTACCCAACAATAATAATGACATATATCTAGCTGATAGTTCCAATATTTGTTTAGTTATTCTAAAATTTCAAACAATTTCAAAAACAAAATTTTCCTTAGAAAGATTTAACAAACCTTAAGATTAGAGCCATGACTTAAGTTCACATCTAAGCCAAATTTAATGCACATTATTCTTAATAGATTTCACATCATACAGATAAAAAAAAGAGGAGCACTGAATATATGAACGACAAATGAACTATTACAATTCCGGAAAAATTAATCATTTTGCTGCAAATAAAATTTAATGAAATCACCACGTTACTCTATATAAAAAGATTATAGAAGCTCTTTACTAGGTAAAAATGCAGCTCCTTAGTTGCCACTAGAAAAGAATTTCAAGATGGATAGGAAGAAGCCGGGTTGTGAATCTACCTTCGTTTAGAATATGTAGATAGCTTTGTCTCAGAATCCTTGACGTTCTTTAGATAATCAAAAGCTCTCCTACCGTCTTCATTATCAACATGATCATCACTATCGGCTGGTTCAGATTTCAATCTGGTGAAACTACGAATCCATCTCAAAACGTACACATTGAAGTAATAGCTTACAATATCTTTCCTTCTTTTTGCGGTGAAATGCTTCAAGGCTTCATCCCAGAAACTTTTACCCTCTGATTCAGGATTTAGTTTCACTATCTCATCAAACTTCATTTGCTCTTTAAGGGTCCAAGACTTGCAAACTTCCTCACCCATTTGTTGGAAGCACCAATCAAAGAAAGCCGGACCCAGATCAGACTTGAGGTGACGTCTAGCAGTTCTCACATGAAGCTTGACGCAGTTTACTGATCCTGAGAAGACGCAACCACAGGAATCTTCCCTTCCTTTGCCAATTGACTCGCATTTGAACTCAGTCTCATTCCATTTTGCTGGCCTTCCTGTGGTACCCAACCACCTTAGCTCATCCAAATTATCATTTGCACCGTCATGCCTTTCAGCTGGACCAATCCAGTCAGGTACGTCAGCTTGAGCATGACCACCAATGGGAATTCTTTTTGAAGGATATGTACTAAGAATGTCACCGAACTTTTGTAAATCTAATAATCTTTTAGACCTTCGTTTTCTCCGATAAAGTGTCTCGCCACTCAAATTATGATAGGAGTGCCTCTTCCTTTTCTAAAACATAAAATGTCTCAATTGGCTACTTGAGCAATAACCATGACTAAAATGCAAAGCCAAGGTTTCAAACTTTTCATCAAAAGAAATACACAAGAAAAAAATGTTGAAATATGAATATAATGGCAAGAGACACAAATTGGAGCAATAAATATTAGAAAACAGCTCGCAGCTGAGACTAGGTCAAGGAACATAAACAAACTTTTCAAATTCTGCTCTAATTTGCAAGCAAAATAAGATGAGTTGCATAAGACTTTCCAGGATAGCACAAATCGAAGATATTATTGTAAACATCATTAGCACAGAAAGAAGCGAAGATAGAAGAGGTAAATGAGCTGGCAAAATTTTTGTATTCCATTGTCAGTAAATACATAAAATGCACATACTTATACATGTGATAACAGAGAGATTGTTACAACGGTACAGAATTTCTTATAGGTGAATGGTAGAGATTTGCTGTTTTCAATGAGTGGCTTAAATGAATTGTGGAGTAATGGTCCTAGTGGAAGTGGCAGTACTCTGTTTTGCTATAGGCAGATTGTTGTCATCTCCGGCGAAGTGATGATCCTATTAGGCAGCATCAACTTGTCTCTTAAGTAAATGAAGCGAGCTGTAAAGAGAGCTTCAGTTAAACTTCCTATCAATTGATTATGTGTCGCTATATGATCGAGTTCTTGAGATTTGATGCAATTACAAATGAAGTGGTAGCTGATCTCAATATATTTGGTGCAGATGTAAAAGAATGGATTGTTGGCAAGTGATAGAGGGAAGATATTATCACAATAGAGTAGCATGGACGAGCTGAGAGGACCATGAAATTCTTGCAAAAGAAGTCTCAACCAAATTATGTTCGTAGCCGTCATGGAAAATGCGCAATATTCAGCTTCGGTGGAGAAGCAAGCCATAGGGGTTGTTGCTAAACACAGTAAGAGATGGGTCATTTGGATATCATGCCCCATCTAAATTGGAGAATGCGCATAATTGTAGATTGTTGTCGTGTTGGATGAGACCATGGTGAAGTGTGCCTTGTTGATACTCGAGAAGGTTTTAAGAAGGTGGAATCATTTATTCAATGTCTGATGCATGTGTTGGCACATTGATTCATAGGAGATATCTGATCTAGTGATTGTGAGGCACTGCAAGAAGCCAACAAAGCTTTGATAAAGCTTAGGATTGGATAAATCAGCACCAGTATTTTCTGGGATGGAAGTTTTAATTGTAATGTGGGGTTTATATAGGTTTGCAATTGCTCCTAAATGCATGCTGAAGAATGGTGATGACATATTGGGTTTGGTTGAGGTGGAGCCCATTGGTCAAGCAAGTAGCTTGGGTGCTAAAAAATAGAGAAATGGATCAGAGGTTGTGCATATGGAACTAGTGGTGCCAGCTTTAGATGAGATAAAAAATGGCACTAGAGTTATTTCCCGTGAGAAGTATATCATCTACATAGATGAGAATGTAGAGTTGGTGCCATGGTGGGAAGGGTCAGCCTTATTGGATTGAAATATGAAGAGATGAAGATTATCAGAGAAGTTGGCAAACTATTGGTGTGGAGCTTGTTCAAGACCATATATGAAGAGAGGGAGATGATCGGACAAGCTGGCAAACTATTGGTTTGGAGCTTGTTTAAGATCATATATGCCCTTATTGAGAGAATAGATGAGCTATGAATGTAGGGAGTCCTTGAACCCAAGAGGATAAGCCATATAGATATTTCATGTGAAAGTGACATGGAAAAAGGTACTGGATACATCTAGCCGAATGATTGGCCAATCATGATAAAGTGTAATGGTAAGGAGAATGCAAATGATACGCATCTTGTTCATGTGTTGAAAGCTTCGTGATAGTAAAAACCATGTTCCCATGTGATAGTAAAGCAGTCATATGGGATGCTTTAGTAGAGACTAATGTAACTTAAACTGCTTTAATTCAAATCAACAATGCAAAGCCCACCCCTCATCAACCATAATAAATGTGGTGAGCTTCCAAAGCTCCCTATTTCGACACCAAAAACAATAAGATGCCATAAATACAATAAAAAGAAAGTCAAACTAAGCATTTTGACCTAAATCCCAAGCAAAAAGCCATATAATACTATTTTAAGCAACCTCAAGAGAAAATCTTAAAAATTGAAAATATATATTAAATTATTAAAAAAAAAATGATTGCATTGTGCTATAAGTTACCACCCTCCAGACGTCATTTTAAACTTATCATGGGCACCAAAGCTAAGAAAGACTACGATTCACAAAGGAGCCTATCTTGCCAATATAACCGTCACCAAAGTCAAGGAAGACTATGGTCCACAAAGGATTCTGTCTTGCCAATATGACCAAGTAGAAAGAATATGACATGAGAATCAGGATCCATGTCATCCTTATCCTCATTTTTATATTCTTAAAAAAAAGACCTTATATGTAATAATTCCATCATAATTGAATTCTGAATCATTATCATCTTCAAAATCTTCTTCAATGGTATCATTTTTTATATTATTCCTTACATCAGTTAATATTTGATTCAATATAATCTAAAGTAAAACAACAAATTATTAATTAAACAAAATAATTCATTATACTTGAATTACCTTTTGATTTTTTTAAGCCTACTCCACTTTGCTTTTTTTTCTTTTAAATAATTGTGAAGTAGAAGTTACTTATAAATCAGTAGGCTTTTCAAAGTTAGATTGTTAGCATTGATATATTCATTTTCCTAATCATTAAAATCATTCTTTTATATTTATCTTCAAATCTTTCACTGTTTTTTTCTCTGTTTAAAATTGCGCAATAAGAGGCGCGTCTCTTCGTAATTCGTCCCAAAACCGTCTCGAAGCTTACGCAATTCCACCCCTGGCAGAGGCGTATGCCTCACATGGACTGAGGCGCGCCTCAGAGGCGCAATTGCACAATTATGGGTGAGGCGTACGCCTCATAGAACCAACCCCACCAACTTAAAATGAAGCCTCTTCTTCCCTTCATCCCGCACGGATTCCAGGTTTTCCCAAAAATTTCATTCTCGCAGGCTCTGTTAGCGAAACAGACGGGCTCACGCACCATCGGCCTCCCTTCCCGCCGCCTCTCCTGCCGGCGCCGCCTCTCTCCGGCAAACTTGAAGTGTCCGGCCGCCCTCTAGGAGTACTCCACATTGGATTTTAGGTATTTTTTTTAGTTTAGGGTTAGATTTTTCAAGTGTAAGAAAATCTAGGGTTTATGTTTTTTTATTGTTTTTTTGTGTTTTTGGATTTTTGCTTTATGAGACATAGTTAGAGGTAAAGAAAAGGCGAATATGTCATTGCGGCGTGACCCTTCTTGGAAATATAGCGTGCAAGTTGACGTAGGAGGGGGCGAGAAGACGTATGTAAGATAGAATATTGCTATTTTTATTGTAAGATAGAATATTGCTATTATTATCCTGCTAAAACCCTTAATTTCTCATTTACGCAATTCTGTGTCCGTGAGGCTTACGCCTCAGACCGCCTCGAGGCTTATGCCTCGCCTCACGGACGAAAACCGCCTCGAGGCTTAATTACGCAATTTTAAACCTTGATTTTTTTTTAGTTATTCATTCATCATTAGATAGTATATCATCAAAAACCAAATGATCTATTTCATCATCATTAGTTATTTTCTTGTGTAATTTGAAATGTCTATCTTTTAATTCTTTATTAAATATAATATAAACCAACTTGTTCATTTGTCCTATAGCTAATCAATTCCTCATCTTTGTATAATCGAAAAAATATATGTTAATAATAATAACTGATACATCATAAAAAAATTATCCTGATCAGGCACGAATCTCAATGCAAAATCAAGTTGGAAACTTTCGAAATTAAAATTGGGACCATTCGAACTCCGATTTCAGCAAATTTACAGTCAAACTGAACATCTCGGAAATACGAACCCAACAACACCAAATTCGACTCAATCCGAACCCAAATGTGTCCAAATAAAAGACCCGAAGCGCTGTTGGAAGGTTCGAACCACAATTTGGATTACCAAACGGTTTCCAAACATAACGTGCTTATAGCCGAATCAAGCGGCCCGACGAGACAAATCCAACGTGCCCAAGATCGCCGAATTCTGACATCATTAAGACCTTCAAATGCCTGACGAATAGTCCACAATCAAGGGAGTCAATATCGGCCGTCCATCCAACCACTCCCCATTTACCCTTGATCTCACACCTATTTACGGGTCATGCAACTCCAAAAATCTATAAATAGACCCCTCATTCCTCTTTGAAGAGGAGGGACCCAAGGAAGAAGAGAAGAAGAGAATAGAAGGAAGAAAAGGAAGAAGCTCCTCCTCGACCACCGCCTGAGTTCCGTTGGACCGTCGTCTGTCATCGTTACTCCGCCGGACCACCACCTGAGGCCCTCACCTTCGTCAGACCACCACCTGAGGCCCTCACCTTCACCGGACCACCGCCTGACGTTGTTGCTCCGCCGGACCACCACTTAAGGCCCTCACCTCCGCCGGACTACTGCCAGACATCGTTGCTCCGCCGGACCACCACTGTAGGCCCTGAGCTCCACCGGACCACCACTTGAGGCACTCACCTCCGCCGGACCACCGCTTGACGTCGTTGCTCCGCCGAACCACCACCTGAGGCCCTGACCTCCGTCGGACCACCACATGAGGCTCTAAGCTCCGTCGAACCACCACTTGAGGCCCTGGGTTCTGCCAGACCACCACCTGAGGCCTGGACTTCTCCCAAACCACCACGTGACGCCCAGACTTCTATAGGACCACCACCTGAGGCCTGGATTTTTGCCGGACCACCACGTGATGCCCGAACTTCTGCCGGACCACCACCTGAGGCTCGAACTTCTATCGAACGACCACCTAATGCCTGGAGTTCTACCGAAGTACCGCCCTACTACTATAGTCCTTCCGAACTCCATCACCAGACAACTATCTTTCTGACTCCAATCTCCCGCCAACTACGGCCTTTCGAACCCGTCTCCTGCTGACTGCGATCCTTCCGACCTCCTTCGCCTACTATGGTCCTTCCTCCCTCCATCACCAAACAATGGTCTTTCGGACCCCTGTCTCCTGCCGACTACAGTCCTTCCGACCTCCTTCACCTACTATGATCCTTCCGACCTCCATCACCAGACAACGGTCTTTCTGACCTCGGTCTCCTGGCAACTACGGTCTTTCGAACCCTAGTCTCCTGCCCACTATGGTACTTTCGACCTCCTTCGCCTACTATGGTCCTTCCTACCTCCATCACCAGAAAACGGTCTTTCAGACCGTACTACGGTCCTTCCGATCTCCTTCGCCTACCATGGTCCTTCCTACCTCCATCACCAAACAACGATCTTTCTGACCCTGGTCTCCTGCCAACTACGGTCTTTTGGACCTTTGTCTCCTGCCGGCTACGGTCCTTCCGACCTCCATCACCTACTATGATCCTTCTGATCTCCATCACCAGACAACGATCTTTCCAACCTTTATCTTATCGACTATAGTCGTGCCGACTAAACAAACATGTCTATATTGTAACTCCCACCATGTAATGCACGCTATATGATATACATTGTACCATCAAGCCAAGGCCTTCTCCCAAGGGCCTCATTTGTAATCGATAGCAAATACTAGTGGATTCATTCAAACTGGGCCAGACACCGTTATTTTTCCCCCTTTTCAGGGGTTTCTACGTAAAAACCCTGGTGTTTCTTATGAATGTTACACTCTCTTTTTATCTGTGTGTGTGCTGGATCTTCGTACAAAGCTGAGACGTTAAACTTTATATTGCTCTACTGCCGCGAATATTCCAGGATGCAACAGTAATAATAATATATAATATTTTTTTTTATAAAATTTAACCTGAATGAGGAGTCACCACAAAATACCTCTAGACATTAAGACTTAAGGCATATGCCTCATTTAAAAAGGCGTAAGCCTCCCTGGCACCAGTGAGGCTTAAACCTTGAGCCCTCCTTGTGCGACCCAAATAATTTTTAAAACCATGGTCATGCCTAATATGTGCATATGAATCAAACAATCAATCATGCTTCCAAAACCCTTTATATTCCCTAAAGAACCATATCTTGAAGCCCGAGTCAAGTGATTCATCTGATAAGGTAAAAAACCTTACATCAATCAAGATTAGCTAAGAAAATGATCTCATTAGCAATTTTTTTTGCACCTACTCTATCAGGATCTCGTATAGAAGGTAATTCAGATGGAAGCATTGGGATCTTAAGGAACCATCATCTGCAACAATCTATGAGTACAAAAGTATAATCAATCTAAAAACATGAGATTGACAAATAAAACATAATTCAATAAACCATTCACAACATAACTTAATATAAAAACAATGAGGCATCCTTAAATAAGAGTTCTCTACGACAATTAAAAATAATAATTAATCATTGGGTATTACGCTCATAAGAAGCCTCAAACCAAAAATATAAAGTACTATATGATGATGAAATCATTAGATAATGCTAATACACTATTTAATGCGACGGTTAAAATCCATCAGCTCCGCCAAAGGGCCATTGCAACAACACAGTGTAGCTGTAGGAGTATAGGATCCTGGGAAACAGAGGAGCAAGTAATGAGCCAAAGCAATTAGGGAGCAGTGGCAAGAATCAGAGATGAGGGTACAAGAGCTCAAGCGCCGCTTCTTTTGCATACAATACCACGATGGAGGATCGCTGGTGGCAACACTCGAACAGCATCGACAACCGAAATATCTAGAAGCGTGAAGCGACATATCAAGGTGCACAAGAGATGCAGCAAAGAACGGGCATTTCCCAATGTCCTTTGCAATGTTTGCACCAAGGCAGAATGGTAAAAGGTACCATTTTTTTTTAACTTTTTGCATCACATTAGCAATGCTGACTAAGTATGTACTCAAAAGCATAGTTGTTCAGGAAAAACAATGTCATCCAAACAAAAGCAAGCAAAACATTGATGGCATACAACAAAATGTGCACGGAAAGTTTTACCAGTTATGATACTCTTCCAAAATCTTCTAGAATTGAAACATGGAAATTGTAGCATTGGCAATTAAAATAGCACCCACAAATGATAGAAAGAAAATCTTCAGGCTTACAAGGTATAACTGATAGTGCCCGAAGATCCGGGGACGTGTCTACTAAATGGACGGTGAATAAAGAAACTGGCAAGAACAATAAAATTAACTTTACTCTATATGGGAAGTACTCCGCTTCAGCACACTTTTCCGGTATGATAAATAGAGCTGTCCTCGTGCTCAGTACTTGACGCTCCCACTCTTGATCCTCTCCAGTTCGATCATCGCAAGGATCGATAGCGGCGTTCTTTAACATCGTTAGCATAATTCCCAGATTAGGGTCGATTTTTTTTCCATCGCCCTCCTTCCACGATCGAGCTCTACTCGCGGGGAGTAGTTCGACGAGGGCTTCGGCCTTGCTTCCCAGATCCGGAAACCTTAACTCGCAGCAGCCCATCTGTTGAATCAAACTTTTGATGAGTCCAAAGAGTTCGACACCGTCTCCTGCGGAGATCTGGATATAAGAGACAGTGGAGCTCGGTCTAGGCAATGGCGAAGATAAGGCGGAGGAGACGAGAAAGCATTCGCGGCCGCGTAGGTCGAAGAGTTAACGAGAGACTTCGGCCATTGGGAAGCAGGGCGCAAGGAGGATGGTACAAGAGGCAGGTTTTTGCCTTTGCCTATAGGTTTTGCGCATGATGGCGGAGGCGGGAGGCCGGACTGGTGCGAGCAAAACGAGGAAGCGGGATCCGTTCGGAAAAGTTAAATAAAATAATAAATAGTGTTTCTTCTCAATTCTTCTTCATTAGCATTGGATTTTATATGATATTATTATTTATTTTCAATATATATAAAAGTTAACAAAAAAAAAGAATTTCATAAGAAATAATTCAAGATTGTGAAAATCGGACCGGACAAAGAACCGGAAGAAAAAAAGATTCAACTGAATGATGTAATAAATAATAATATTATTAAAAAATAATAATATTAATAGAATAATTACGAGAATGTAATCTCAAATCATATATGGCCCAACTAGCCCAAATTTATGGCCCAACCAACCCAAATTAATGACCAAATAAAGCCCAAACTCACATTCAAGCTCATATAACATTAATGTAACTTTTTTAGTCCCACATCATGAAAGAGTATGATATGGTTTCCTTTTAGCTCTTGATATAGTTCCCTCTTTTCAAACAAAATTTATTTTACGAGATGACATCCATGTATTATGGTATTAAAAATCTCATTATTTAATAAAAAAATTTATTTTTTAAAAAAGTAATGAAGTAAAATATTTTTATTTATATTTTAATTAAAATAAAAAAAAATAAAACCGCCTTGTTCTTTTGAACCCAGACGGGTTCGCTGGTTCACCGGTTGAACCGCTAGTTTATTCTGGTTCATGCCGGTTCTATGTGAAGTCGATTATTGAACTGGATCAGATCGGACAACTGGCCGATTCACGGTTGAACCGGTTGAACCGTTCGGTCCGGTCCGATTTTTAAAACCTGAAAATAACCTCAAGTCCTTATGAATTATTTATTAAATATAAAGCTCTTCCAAATTGATTTAAATCATAGATCGGACCATGATTCAAACCAAGATTCGAAGCAAGAGCGTAACCACTTAACGAAAAATAGAAGTTCATTATAAGTGCTCATCAGGGGAAAGCATCAACAAAACTAACTATCACATCCTGAGCATTGCAATTGGAAAGAAATCATAGAAACTGAACAAAATGAGACGAGTTGATAAATATAAAAATAATTCAAATATATAAATATGTCAACAAAAATATAATTATAATTTAACTTCTACACTAACTCATTCAAAATATAAAAAATTGGTATTAAACTAACTAAATACATTCTTATATTAATTACCTTATAAGGATATGCCTAAGGCATAAGTCTAGAAATTTTCATCTCGATGATGCACAACTAATAATATGAAAATTTATAAAATAATATGTGTGAGTTTTCAAGAAGCAAACTTAGTCCATAATCACACTAAGTATAAAAGACAAAATCACATGGCATAAATATGCTCAATAAAGAGCAAAAGTAATAATATTTACCTTTACCAGATCAATGAAATCTTATCTATATGATGATCCTAGAGGTCTGGCACCTGACACATGATAGATATTTTCTCCATATCTTTAAAGAAAAAATCACTGCAGCAAATTTCAGATCATATATTGGGTAATTCCACTCATATGGCCTCAACTATTAAAAAGTATAGGCTATATCACATTTTCATGTTGCATCAATACACATCTCAAACCTTTCAATGAGGCATCACTAAATACTTGAAATTCTTCTGTACCAGATAAATAAGTCAAAATTAAAACATAAGTCAAGCAATCATTCAATCTCTAACAGCTAACCTTACACTTAGGAGTCTAGACAAAAGTTACTGACTTCTAAGTCAGTCTCGTTATAAGTGCAAAATTTTGAGAAAATTTCTTCACGGACTTTCTATAATATCCAGTCATGCCCAAGAAACTTTGTACCTCAAATACAATAGTAGCCCTTAGCTAATTCATAATTGTCTGAATTATTTAAGGATCTATATAAATACATGGAGTACTCACCACGTGTCCCAGAAAAGTAACACTCCTCAACCAAAAGCCACATTTAAAAAAATTTGTATATTGTTGAGGTTGCCTCAAAGTTTCCAAAATAATCCCCAGATGTCTGACATGATCTTCCTCAAAAGTAGAATAAACTAGAATGTCATATATGAAAATAATAACAAATTGGTTCAGATAACCTCTAAACACTATGCTCATCGTATCCATAAAATAAGCTAAAGCATTAGTCACTCTAAAAGACATGACTAAAAACTCATGGTGTCTATATCTCATACTAAAAGCAGTCTTCATCACATTAGACTCTCTCACTTTCACCTGATAATATTCAAATTGTATATCAATCTTAAAAAATAAAGATGGTACCGCAAGCTGATCAAATATATCATTAATCTGTAGCAGATACTTATTATTAATAGTGACTTTATTTAACTCTATATAGTCAATGCACATGTGCATCATACCGTATCTTTTTCTTTGTAAATAGAACAAGTGCTCCCCACTAAGACACATTAGGATGGATGAATCCTTGATCAACTAACTCCAAAAATTGAATCTTCAACTCCATAAGCTCCTTAGGTGTCATCCTATGTAGATCTTTGAAAATTGGGGCTCTACTTGGAAATACATCAATAAGAAACTATATGACTCTATCTAGAGGAAAAATGACAAACTTCTTAAGAAACACATCTGAAAAGTCTCACACTACCGGGATATCAAAAGAGAAGCATAATCAATACTCCTATCTTGTACTGATGTCAAAAATATCATAGAACCTTTCTTTTATAGTTTATATGCTTTAACAACATAAATCAAATAGGATACGACTCTTCCAACTTCTTGGAATATATAATTCTCACTGTCCAAAAATAATATGATTCATTTTCTTACACAATCAATCTAAGTATTATTCCGACTCAACCAATTCGTGCCAAAAATAACATCAAATATAAAAATAAACTAGACCTCCACTTCATATCACCAACATGACTCTATTGACTATCATACTATCTCCTATCGTTTAGGTAACAAATATAGAAAAATGATAGTAAAATTAAAGACAAGTGTAATAAATTAAAGAAATGCTTGGAAATAAATGAATAGATAGCTCCATAATTAAATACTATATGGAATGGCTGATTAAAAATGAAGCTCGTACATGTCACAACATATGGAGCATCATGAGCCTCCTATTAAGTCAAACTATACACACGTGGTTGAACCATAGCTAGTTCAATTGAACTACTTGGCTCTCTCTAACCACTATTAGATGGTCTACCTACTACTACTAATTAATCCTGCCATAAAACCAGATCAACTGCCTTTAGTAGATTGTATCTTCAGAAAATTATGGAGCAGAACAACCCTTGGTATCCCAACAAGTCTAACAGAAATCTTAGATTAGGACTCAAATCATCTATCCAATCCTACCCAATGTCATACCTATCTACACCTGAAGCATTATCCATTTATCATATAACACTGGCCAGAATGTCGTCTGCCACAACTCTAGCACATATTCCCCACTAATAAATTTTCCAAAATCAACAATACTTCCCCTACTCTGAGCTGCTATAGGCACAAATTGTCACATTTCCTAGACTCTCCAAGTATGAATATACTCTTCTTCTAAAAAAATCCACTGTCATATTTTTCACCATGAAACCTCTTCCTACTAGCATTCCACCGTTGTTAAGTAGCTATCATATTGTTTTCAATCAATTGGTCTCTCTCTAGCTCAGAAAAATTAGAATATGAAATAGTACCTACAACTGTCTCAAATTATTTTAAAGTCCTATCATAAATTTGTAACAATATTTCTCCATGGGAGTGTTAACCAGCTGCAGACCATATATAGCCAAAGCAGTAAATCTTCATCATACTGCATCATAGTTATGCTCCCCTAAATCAGCTTCAAAAATTCTCATGCATCTACTGATGTGTAGAAGGTGGTATAAATTAGGCTCGAAATATATCAGAGAACTCATCCCATCTAATCAAAGAGCTTAATTTCTCCTGAAAATTTTCCTTCTACTAGCCTATTCACAAGCATTATGTCTCCCCATTTAGCAAAAAAAAAAAAAAAAAACCAATTATACTTTCCTCTCAGGAGGACACTGTATACCATCAAATGTCTTCTCCAGCCTCGTTAACCAATCCACTATTACTTTGTGCTCAGCAGCTCCTTCAAACGTCAGAGGCTTTGATTATAAAAATAGCTATAGATATTGGTCTATATCATCAGATCTAATAGCAAGAACTTTTCTCTATGCTCACCCATCATCTATGCTATAAGACTAACAAGCTGTGAAATTATATTAGAATTGATCGTTATAGCCATATTATATATAGAGTTGCCTGACTGGACAATTCCTATCGTGTTGAGTTGTAACAAATAAATTCTAAGATGTAACTTTGAAAATATTTTAGATTCTCTTTCAACAAATCTTTTAAACAAACAACAAACTATAAAGCTACTAAAACATCCGTAATTTTAAAATAAACTCATCCATAAAATTTCTTTCATTTCATCTATATACATGATCTACACTATAATATATAGCTACAAAATAAAAACTAGAGCAAAATATAACCAAAACTAGCTATGAATGTACAAAAAATAAAAAACAAAAAATAACAAATTTATAGACTCCTCCCTTTTCCTAGATATTGGAAACATAATGTAAAATCACAGTGAGCTATAATATCTCAATAGGTCACAAAAATCAATCAAAATTTATAAATTATTTCTTTCATTAAATATTTTTAGAATATTTAAATGCAGTAAAATGCAATATAATAAATCATTGTGCTGAGCAAAATAATAAGAGTATTATAATTATTCAATATTCAAATAATAATACTAAGTAATAAATTAAACTGAAATTTAAAGTGGTATGCGTGTATATCCCTATATATATATATATATATATATATATGTTGCATCCTGGAGTATTCACGGTGGTAGAGAAATATGAAGTTTAACATCTTAGCGAAGATTCAACACGCACACAGATAAGAGAGAGTGTAACATTTATAAGAGACACCCAAATTTTTATAAGGAAACCCTTAAAAGGGGGGAAAACCATGGGGTTTTGCCTAGTTTGAATGAATCCACTAGTATTTATAGTATATTACAAATGAGGCCCTTCCTTGGGAGAGGGCTTTGGCTTGATGTCACAAATGTACATCATATAAAGCCCATTATATGGTGGGAGTTACAATAATCAACATAGACATATTTGTTTGGTCGGTAAGACCAAAGTCAATATGATAGAGGTCAGAAAGATCGTAGTAGGAAGAAGACTGGTTAAAAAGATAGTTGTCGGTGATGGAGGTCAAAAGGACCGTAGTAGGTGGAGAAAGTCAGAATGACCATAGTCGACAGAAGATAGGGTCTGAAAGACCATAGTTTATAGTAGATCGGGGTCATAAAGACCGTTGTTTGGTGATGTAGGATGGAAGTACCGTAGTAGGCAACAAAAGTCAGAAGAACCATAGTCGGCAGGAGACTGTGGTCAGAAAGACCATAATAGTAGGTGGTCATTTGGTAGAACTCTGGGTGTCAAGTGGTGGCCCAACAGAAGTCCGAGCCTCATGTGGTGGTCCAACAGAAGTTCGAGGCTCATGTGGTAGTCCGAGAGAAGTCCGAGCCTCAGGTGGTGGTCCGACAGAAGTTCGGGCCTTAGGTGGTGGTTTGGTAGAAGTCCAGGCCTCAGGTGGTGATTCGGTAGAACTCCAAGCTTTAGGTGGTGGTCCGGTAGAAGTTCGAGCCTCAGGTGGTGATCCAACAGAAGTCCGGGTCTCAGGTGGTGCTCCGGTAAAACTCCGGGTGTCAGGTGGTGGTATGGCAAAAGTCCGGGCCTCAAATGGTGGTCCGACGGAACTTTAGGCGGTGGTCGAGGAGGAGCGAGGAGGCAAGAGCAAACTCTGATCTCTCTCTTTTCTCTTTAGGTTTAAGGTCCCTTTTCAAGAGGGAGGAGGAGTTTATTTATATAATTTTCTAGAGTGCTATGGCCCGTAAATAGGAGGAGGATCAAGGGCAAATAGAGAGTGATTGGATGGACAGTGCAATGGTTGTAAATGAGAAATTAATAAAAATTACAGGTCCTTAAAGGAAAGTAGGCTCGCTAAAAGTACATCGCTTGAATAAAAACCTGCGAGCTATCAATCCAACTAACACAATGAAAAAATTCAAGCAAAGAATAAAAAGCAAAGTGAAATAACACAAACATCAACGCTCCAGAAGCAGCAACCCAGTGACCAACTACGGTAAGTTGTCAAGTATTTCTATATAAGAGGGAAGACTTGCACAAACCAAT
Source organism: Dendrobium catenatum (assembly GCF_001605985.2). Taxonomy (NCBI): domain Eukaryota; kingdom Viridiplantae; phylum Streptophyta; class Magnoliopsida; order Asparagales; family Orchidaceae; genus Dendrobium; species Dendrobium catenatum. The sequence continues at coordinate 24,912,864 of NW_021319178.1, forward strand.
ACAAAAAAAAACCACAAAAAGGGTAGAGAAAACTACCCCAAAAATACCAGATGGATCGAGCAGCAGATCTGAACCCCATGATAAACAAACTATCAACCACCATAAACACCCACAGCTCCCCAATGAAATAATAAACAACAAACACCAAAAGCAATGTATACAAGAAATCACACACTACAAAACCAAGAGTTACTTCCTATATTTTCTCCTCCTGTGTTTGGTGGAATGCGAAATAGCTTTATCAACAACCTTACAAACTTTTAAGCCGTATAGGTCCTGAAGCGATTGAACATCACCATAATCATCCCCATCCATAGACGATGGGGAAGTAGAGACAGCATCTCGATCCAAAAGGCCGGAAAAAGTGACACATGAAGGATAAACAAATTGAGCAAGCAAACCTTTAGGGGACATGACCACTATAGGAACATCGACAAGAGCTCCCTCAGGCCCACCAATCAAAGGCAAATCCATATCACCAACTCCTACTGCATTATCTTTTCTCCTCATAAAGTAACTCTATTTTAATTCTTTCTTTAATCTCCAAACCCTTAACACATAAATTCCTTTCATTTGAGTGATAATTTTTACTTTTCACATTTGTGATTATGACCCGCTAGAGGCAAAGAAACAAAAAAAATTAATTGGGCGAGTGAAATGTTCCCGTAACAAAATCCCTCCGAGGAAAGTGCGGATCTTCTTTTCTTTTACATCAAGAGAGCCATTGCAATACCCAATCTATTAGAAAGCCTATGCTATTAACCTTAATTAAAACTTTTCTCTCTTATGGGAGAAATAATTAGTGATGAGATCTTATATATGCCTATGGAAAACCTTCTAGTAAAGAAAACATAGTATATGTATAAGGGTAAAATCATTAGGCATTCTCACTATAAGAAAACCTCTGTTTATCGGCAAATTTTCAAGTGAAAATTTATCCGTTGTTATAAGTGACAAGCTATCCGACGGATATTCCACCGGAAAAGTAGAGCTAGATTTTCCGGCGAAAAGATCGCCGGAAATTTACCTGCGAAAAAACCACCGACTAAACCGTCAAAATTATGATACGATAAACGCATCAACAACAAAGCCATACAAATAAGTTTCAACATAATTGATGTGGATATGTTTAATGATAACGAAATAAGTTAAAGCAATTAAATTATCAAGCACAAGATTACTGATTACTCAACAGAAGAATATATGAGCCTTACAACTTAAATCACTAAATAAACAAGAATTATAAGTAATTAAATAAATAAATAGTCAAGGAAAATATCTAACTAGAAAGCAATGGATGCAAATATTTTTATGTGACTTCGCACCCAACTAGCTTATATTCATCTCTATTATCCAATTTGATTAGAATTTCACTACATTCTCTCCTTCTAGAGAAGAATCTCTCTCCTTGATGAAGATGACTTCACACTGCACATTGTACTTCACCAACAAATACAATTGCAATAACTCTCCTATACCGGCAGACAAATCAAAATCCTTAATCTAAGAGAACATCTTTCCAAGTATTCCAATACTTTTGACGGTGACTAAGGATTCGTTTGGAACGGTTTTCTTAATGTTTTGTAAAGTTGCTTTATAGTATCGAAATTTTTTAAAATCAGAAAAAAAACAATGGCCTAAAGCTGTCTCAAATGAAACTTAAGGCTACCTATATCAATCCATTGAAGCAATAAAGAATCCATTATCAAACACTGCACATTGTTGGAGTGCTTCTTCTTGCCTTAGAAGTCTTGGCTGATCACCCCTCCCATTACAAAAAAAAAAAACCTTTCTCAATGATTTTACAGTTTTTACTAAAGATTAGAAGCAATTTGAATTGCAGTTAAAAAAGTTTGTAATAGTTTTAAAACCATTGCAAAATTGCTATGAATACAATCCACTGAACAAAATCTTTCGATGCGATTTTTTAACAGTTTGAGAAAAGAAAATTATGTATAATATTGCAGCGATTTTAACATCCACTAACATATACCAACGTTTAATAGAAGCGGTTTAAAAACATTATACTTTGTAATTTTTCTTAAATCATTTTGTACCAATTACATACCCCTGGTGATAAAAATAGATTAATGTTTAGCTGCAATTTCTCATTTGCAACCATTACACCTGATATCTAAAAACCAACATTCACATAACATACACTACAAGAAATTCACTGAATATCGGCGGAACTAACCGCGGTCATCTGAGCCGGCCAATGTTCCACAACTCCCTTTTAGGCTTAAAGAAAAAGATAAACAATATATTACAGCCTGAATACAATTCAATTCAAGAACACTGAACAATTTCCAGGTTTATTATGAATCTTTCATTTTCCCCCTCAAGTTCTAAACACCAAAACATCAGCTTTGAAGCAAAATAATACTTTGTGTTGAATTGGCCATGGTGGCTGGCTGGCTGTTGTAGGGCTTATTACTGGTGCCTCCTTGCTTTTGTTAAGGCTTATGGCTATGTAATGTTCTTTATAGCTCTATATAAGAAAGAATAGTTCCTTTTTTGCAAGTGATTTGGCGGTGGCTTCTTTCCCTTTGAAATTTCTTTGGTGAGATATTCACTTAGGATTGTGCTTTTCTACTTTGCCCCATCAAAATGTCCAAAATATGAGAATTTGAGCTAGATAAGTCACTTCGGATATTCAGAATATTGATGGAGAAGAAGAAGAGGAAGCTTCTCCACCACCGACGACACATCACCGCCGTAGACTGAGCAAAAGAGAAAAGCTCTTCAAGTTAATGGTTTTGGTTTGGCATGCATGCACAATATATGAAAATAGAATTCTGGATTTCAAAACATATTTTATATATACCTAAAAGCAATTATTAGCTTATTATAACTTATATATGTATTTTTCTAAAAATATTAATAAAAAAAATTTATATATGTAATTTCAGATCTTCTAGATTTGAACATTGGCTCTTGTTGAACTATTGTTTTCTACTGTTGTTTAATTGACTAATTGAGGTAATTTGCACTTTTGAAGCAACTGAAATTTGCATTAAAAAATCGTAAATGAATTAGAAAGATGTTTCCTTGACTTTTCTTTGTTGGAGAAATTATTCTGGACGAACACCGGATGGTCCAGAGATCAACCAAAACTCGACACATCACCTGGTACTTAGCGGTACTGAGCAAAAAAATGAGGCGATGCGTTCTGGTTGGTCTCCAGATGCCGTCCAGGATCCGCACAGAATAATTTTTCTCTTCTTCGTTGTGGGGTAAAAACAATGAAAAAAAATCAAGGCTTATTATTCACTAATGATTTAAATTTTGATTGAACTTTTATGTTTTATTTGAGGCAACTTAAGCTCACGGTTTTTATTTTTTAAAGCTCCACTCTCAACCACTATTTCAAAAACTTTTTTTTTTCAAAAACAGTTATTTAAAGACAAATAAAAAAAAAAAGTGAAAAAATTATCTTCCAAACACATTATTATTTTACTAAATGTTTTCTTTTAACAACGAAAGTGGTTATAAAATTGTTTCAAACCAGGTCTTAGGCTTTGTTTAAGATTTTTTTTTTACTGTTTTGTTTTACTGATCGGAATCGTAATTTTTATTTGATTACTATTTTTTATTGTTTTTAAAAAATTCTGTACTAAAAAATTACTTTTAACAATAATTTTAAATAATCTATAACAATTTTACAAATCAGTAAGAAAGTGACCCCAACTGAAACCTTTATTTTTTTCTGTTGGCAAATTCTCTCAATTGCTCTCCCAAAATTGTTTACATTCACTCTGTCTCTTTCTCTTTTTTTTTTTATGTCGGCAAATCACTTAGGCTTCGTTTGGGACGGCTTTCTGACTGCTTCTTAAATCAGCTTTTTAGTACAAAAATTATTATTTTTCTACAAAACAGCTGTTTCAAGAAGCAGAAAAAAGCGATCCCAAATGAAGCCTTAAGCTCATCTTTATTAGGATCAACTGATTAGGAACAGAAGGACAGAGGGAGAGTTAGCCGATTGAGATATTTAGGTGAAAGTGATCTTTTATTTATGATTGCTACAAGAGTTTGGTTTTATTTGATAATTGATATAGCTTATAATTCTTGTTTTATCATTCAGAAATTTATAAAAAAAAAAAATATTTTTAGAGTCAATTATTTTTGTAACAAAATAAAAAAGAAAAAGAAAATGAAGAGTAATATTAGGCAAAAGTTGTCTTGTCATGAGAGTGATTAAAAAGCCAAATGAAGCAATGACCATGATTTTCAAATAAGAATTTTCTTGAGAGTTCAACATCTTATATTTTGTATTTATGTGTTTTTGGGAGGCAAAGAAAGAGAATATTGTCTTGAAAATTTCTGTCTTTGTGTGCTCATTTAGTTTTCGTTTGGGACCGTATTTTTAATGTTTCTTAAAGTAGCTCTCAAGTACATAGTTAAAATTTTTGTACTAAAAAACTGCTTTAAAAAATAGTAAGAAAGCTGTCCCAAACGAAGACTTAATTTCTCATCTTAAAATTGCATTAAAATTCTTACATTTAGAAAATGTTGAGCCACTAAATACTTTAATCATCACAATTATTTTTAATAACTATATCATAATTATTATTTTCATGAGCTTCAGACTCCAATGAGCTTAATTAGGCTGCTGAATTCGAACTTAGATAACTGAGCCAATCTAATATGCTCCAAATCCAGCCTAATGCAATCCCGATCTATCATAACCCTAGATTGAACTTATCCCTTGGCTTGACTCGGGCTTCATTTGAGATAGCTTTTGATCACTATTTTTTTATTGTTTTCAAAAAATGTTTGCACTAAAAAATTATTTTAAAAAGCAGCTAGAAAGTTTTCCCAAACGAAACCTCAATCTCTCCTCACAATGAGCTATTATTACATCCGGTGAACGTACGTAGAGCTACGTTCGACCGGCACTAAGATCGCACGCACAAAACGAGAAATAACGAGCAATACCCACAATAACGAGAAAATATCATTATGTGAAGACAAAATATCGAGTTATACCGAGCAATACCGAGTAATACCAAAAAATACGATTTTTTTCTAGAAAAAACTCGGTATTTTTTGGTATTACTCGGTATTGCTCGGTATAACTCGGTATTGCTCTTCATAGCGCGGTATTCCTCGTTATTACCAAACAATACCTAAAAATACCGACCAATTATCGAGCAAAAACGAGTAACAATCCTCTGACTGAACGTAGATCTACGTCCGATCAGAGGACGTAATAAAAAGTTCCCTGACAAGAGCTTCTACCCAACTTTCAAAGTTGGGCCAACAACCCTTCCAAATAACATCTTGCCTCCTAAGCTAGAAAAACTAAACAATTCTAGCTTATTTTCACTTCAAGGTGGATTCACAAGGTTCATACCTAAACTTAAACATCATAAAGAGCTCAACAAACCTTGATTTAACTTAATGATTTGTAAATTTGTGTCATGACTCATAAAGTGGTGATATATTTTATTATTTTAATGTCCAAATGTTGCTAAATGACCAAAGTTTTAAATATTTTCTTATGTAGACCTCTTACCAAACCACTTATCTAAATGTAAAAGGACAAATCTTTAAATGAAAAATATACATAGATTTATATATAAGCATTATTTTTTTAATAGATATATAGACTTATGTTTGACAATTCAATTTATTTAAGGTCTTTCAAAATATATAAGTTACATTTTATTTTTATCTAAATATTAGATTATATATATTGATTTAGTCACTTATGCAATTTATTTACGAAAATATTAAGATATATAAAGGTCATAAATATAGTACATTTTTTAGAATTTTTTACTTTTAATATAGAAATGAATTGAAACATTAAAATATATTATATACTGCTAATTAAAAATTAAAATGTAAATAGATTTTAAATTAATCAAGTGGCTTAACAAGCTTACTAGGCCGAGTTCGAGCTTAAGCTCATATAATTTATGAGTTCAAGTGTATATGCTTGAGCTCAAGCTCATATCTTGATAAACTCAACCCGTGTATATGCTTGAGCTCGTCATCAAGTCAAGGAGCCGCATTGCGAGCCAGCTCAGCTCACTTACATAGTTACACCCTAATTTAAACTACTCAAAATAATAAAAAATTTAAAAAAAATAGAAATTGCATACATGCTATCAAAATCATACTAAGGTTCTATACCGAATTATCAAATTTATATATTTATGTGTGCTGAGATTAAATCATTAAGAATTTGATTAAATGTTAAGAATAATAATTTTGTTATGAATTTTAGTATTTAAATGATAGTTTTAAGTGGAGGATTTGGTTATGTGAATATATAAAATTCAGGTATTGAATTGCAAATAATTGGATCCAAATGATCATAAATATCGTGTTGCAATCTTGAATTGTTTATGGTAATGCATTTCTTGAAGACAAAGTAAAGATCCACTAAACGTGCAACAAATAATAAAAAAAAAATAATGATAGGTCAAACTAATAGAAATTTCAATTATTGCCACATTAGAGGTTTTTTTTTTTTTTTTTTTTTTTTTTTTTTTTTTTTTTTTTTTTTGTGGCAAATTTCTGCAATAAGATATTGCAAGCCTTCTTACGAATCTGTGTTCCTTTTCAAATTCCATAGGCGTGAAATTTTAATAAGTTGGTCCATCAAATCAAATACAAATCTCACTATGGTTGAGGTGGGTGTTGAAAGCAATGGGCCATGGCTTGATCAAAATCTTCAAAGCTTGAAGAGATTTTGATGGTTTTTTAGTTGGATGTATTTTGAAACCAAAAAAAAAAAATTTTTCTTCTAATTTTTCTCATTTGGAAAAAAATTCACATTTCTGTTTCATGATAGAGATTATGAGCATTAGAATGATTAAAATTTGTTAGAAATGGCAAATACTTTTGTGTCAAAAGTATATGATTAATGTTTAATTCGTTTGAGATAACTTTCTTGATGCTTTTTAAAGCGGCTTTAGTTGGATGTATTTTGAAACCAAAAAAAAAAAATTTTTCTTCTAATTTTTCTCATTTGGAAAAAAATTCACATTTCTGTTTCATGATAGAGATTATGAGCATTAGAATGATTAAAATTTGTTAGAAATGGCAAATACTTTTGTGTCAAAAGTATATGATTAATGTTTAATTCGTTTGAGATAACTGTCTCAATGCTTTTTAAAGCGGCTTATTAGTACAAAAGTTTTTTGAATTAAAAGTTCTTATATTAAAAAATTATTTTAGAAAGCACTAAGAAATTTGTCCTAAGGCTTCGTTTGGGATGACTTTCTTACTGCTTTTTAAAGTAATTTTAGAAAGCAATAAGAAAGTGTTGGTGCTGAATGTTGATGGCAAGTGTTGAAATTGCTACTGATGAAGAGCATCATTCTTGGTGGTCACAACAAACGTCGTGTTGGTAGATAGAGCTTTGGATTCTTTTTCTTGAAATCATTCTTTTGATTACTCTCCGGCCTCCCCAAATATGTTGAAGCTAGATCTATATAATGATTTCTTGAGAGGTGCATTCTATTTATTTTACCTAGAAATTAGACCATTCCATCGGATGGTTTTTATTAATCCCCTTGATTATATAATATTTTAGCTAGGCACTTTTATGCCTTAACAATATCATAATTGAGTCATCTTAATCTCAACAAATTCGCCTCCTTAAGATGCTCTCGAGCATTGGCATTCAAGATTCAAAATGTTTGATTTTTCAAAAAGTGACATACTCTTGAGTGCTCATATGGGTTCATATTAAGACACCGCCGACATCATTTTGTTAGTTTCATCATAATATTTATTTCAACAATAAATATGTCAAAAAAAAAGTGTGAATGATCCTGAAACCAATTCTATTTTTTATATATTTAAACTCTAAATGTTTTGTGATGCAAGAACATCATCAAATTTCCTATTTGGTTAAATTAATCAATACTATATACTATAAAAAATTTTATGTTTACCTATCATCATGTTATGTTTCAAGTTATTAGTACATATAAAATATGATATAAAAAAAGTAGAAATATAGATTTCTCTTCTGTCTTAGATTTTGTTTGAGACGGTTTTTTTACTGTTTTGTAAATTAATTTTTTTGAACAAAAATTTTAATTTTTTTGCTAAAAAGTTGCTTTAAGAAACATTAAAATTACCGTCCCAAACAAAACCTTAATCTAATCCTAAAACCATATTTTGAAGCATAATGTTCAAAGCATTTTTTCATTGCCAAACACAAATAGATAATATTAATTTGTTCTTCCAATTCGTTGATAAGACCTATAAACTGTAGACTTCTAGTTTTAAAATATAAATCAACAATGCTGCTTTGCTTGCCATCAACTTTCTGCGATATCTTTGAGGAAGAGAGCGAGGGGCTTCAAACTAGCGTTTGTTGGCCCCATCCAAAAAAAAAAAAAAAATGTTTACCTATTCCATTTAGGCTCTCTCGAAAAAGATTCATAACATTTTAAAATTAGCTAATTAATGCCAGTGGTTGAGGGCAGTTCAATTCTATATGATTAAAAAAAAAAAAAATCAAATGTGATTACGATCTCGTTTGGTTCCTTGGCTTTTTTTTCATTTGTAAACGGAAGTATCGGAACACGAAATGGAGAAATTTTTTTCTTCTCATATCGGCGGAAATACGGAGGTTCAGATGAAGGTATTTTGAAAAAGCTGTCTTAACAAGCAACAAAATTATAATTTTTTCGCTGATTCAAATTAGAGATGGAGAAATTATGGCCAAACAAACGATGCATACTTCAATTCATGAGATGGAGTGTCGATAATTTGAAGATCTTATATCTTTAAGTTCATAGCTTATACTAACATATATGAATTCATTCTAATGGAAAATAAAAAATTTTGACGTTTTCTACATATATTTGAATTAGTAGAATAGTTTGTACGAGTTTATCCCCCTCTCTTTCTCTCTCTCTTGTCATTTTCATATATTTTTCATGTCATACCTCTATAGCTTATCTGCTAGTAAGATTGAGGCTTCGTTTGGGACAGCTTTCTTAATGCTTCTTAAAGTAACTTTTTAGTATAAAAATTACAAATTTTGTATCAAAAAACTACTTTAAGAAGCATTAAGAAAGCTACCCCAAACGAAACATGAGTTATCAATTTGGATTCAATAGTGATATGACTAAATCATGAATATTTAATGCTAACAGTTAATTATAATTTAAAGAAAATGAAATAATATGGATTAGAGTTCTTATAGCTGTACTGTTTATAATTTAGACAATATTATCGTAAATGGAGAAATTTGTATAAAAATCTATATGTTGTGTAAGAAGTTATCTCCTCCGTACGTATAATTTATCATCTTTTAATTTATTTTCATCACATGTTTTTATATAAAAATAAAATGATTTCAAAGGCACACCAAATCAATATTCTCTCCTCAAGTTTTTTTTTTTTAATTCAACCAAATTCATTTAAAAATGAATTGGGCCAGATAGGTCTCCTCGTCTAAGTCTTTGTTTGGGACGGCTTTCTTTCTGCTTTCTAAAGCAGCGTCATAGTACAAAAATTTAAATTTTTATACTAAGAAGCTGCTTTAGGAAGCAATAAAAAAGCCGTCTCAAACAAAGCCTAAGTCAATGAATAATGTCTATAAAATTAGGCTTCGTTTAGGACGGCTTTCTTACTGCTTCTTAAAGTAATTTTTTAGTAAAAAATTTTAATTTTAATTTTTGTACTAAAAAATTGTTTTAAGAAATAATAAGAAAGTCGTACCAAATGAAACCTTAATTAAAGTTCACTTTAGAATGGTTGAAATTTTTTACAAATGATTATAAAGCTGCAATAGAAAAAATAATTTTTTTAATGCTGTTATATAAAGTAGTTTCCTAACATAAAATTTCTTAAAACCAATAAAAAAATAATGCCCAAACAAAGTATATGATTGCAGTGTGAAAAATAAAAGAGTAAGAGAGCTATCAAATGAAACTTAAGATAATTTTTCTAATAATTAAATTATTTTGATAATACTGTATATAAAATAAATTTGAAAAAAAAAAAACATATTAAATAAAGTAGGGAACAAAACAAAAGAAAGCCGGAAAAATACAACCAAAGGAGCGGGCTCAGCAATCGGCCAGAGCTACCAGCGTCCCTGAAGCCACGCAGGACCGTCCAGTAAGGTGATTAGCGACTAAATACCTAGAAGCCAAACCAAAGGGTGCCACAGCAGAACCACAGGGACGCGAGTCCCAACCACATCATAGCCCTAACTGCACCGCAAAATATCTTTAAGACTACTTAAAGTGATAGATACACAAAAATAAGAGGAGGAGAAAAGTTGGTATATTCTTTTGCCTTTCATATAAATATTTGAATTTCTAAAATTTTAAGTTGGTAAAGCTTAACTTTTACTTACTTTTAATAACTTTTAACTTATTTAAATATTAGTAACTCAAATTTTCTTATGAAGAGCATATATATGATGTGCAAGAATTCTATAAAATGTGGGGTATAAGAAGTCACTGTACCCGTCAAGTACAATAAAACACTGAATGATTTTCTCATTATCGATATTAATCTTTTTTCATCAAATTTATATTTCTGAGTAACTTCAAATTGCGGAGGCCAAACGTCATCAGGAGACCAACCAAAATATATCATGTTACCCCTTCGCTTGATAGCATGGCTCGGTATTTCTCGTTATTGTTCGGTACCATGGCTCGGTACCGCTGATGTGGCTGCACTTGATTCGCTTCTGAACGTAGAGCTATGTCCGACATCAACACATAATAGTTTCTTCTGATTCTGAAGCTATTTTTGCAGCCACACTAATGCCAAAAGCGAGGCAGCTAATCTTGATTTGTTGGTTAGAAGTATTGGCTTTCAACCAAGAGGTATTTAGTTAATTTTAAGTGGCCTAAATGTCTTAAAAAATGCCAAAAGCGGATCTATTGCGGTTGTGGCTAGCAATTATTGGTGGCAAGTCATTCATTGTACAGTCTCTTAATTTGATTGGTTCCCAATAATGGATCATAGATTTTCTATCTGATTAAGCGAAAATTTGGATCTTCAATACTTACAAACTGAATTCAAAAGTGTTAGTTTTACTTTAACGATCAAATGAACTCAGAATTTATAAAATTATAATTAAAACATATTTTTTAAAAGAAAATTTCAACATCATTCACGACAACCACTTTGCTCTTGCTTTCGTCAAAGGTCGTGATCGTGGGCATTACTCTCGTGGCCGTGGTCGGTTTAGCTTTTACAACTCACTGAAGTTTACCATTTCCTCACCATGAACTATCGTTGAATGCCAGATTTGTGACATGCTCTTCTCGCTGACACAAACCTTACAAATCCTCGGTATCTAGACAACAGAGCAATTACCTATTTAACTCCATATATACAACACCTTCAGTATCCACAATACACGTATTCATATTTAACCTTTTATATGGATGGAGGTGGTGAGTTTATCAACCGAACACTTCATTTATCTCTCTCATATCATGGCATTCATCATCAATACAAGTGTTAATATACACCATAACAAAATGACATTATGAAATACAAACTCCGCCACCTCATTGAAATCGTTTGACATTACTCATTCATGCCCAACTACCTCCATAATTATGGGTTGATACTCTCGTCATAGCAGTCTACCTCATTAACATATTACCATCACCTACCACATCCACTATCTTCCCTTTTCCATGCATATTCTTGGCTATGCTATCAATAAAAAATGCTATAAATGTTATAACCCATCTGCTGATCGCATTATTGTCTCCAGACATGTAAAGTTTAATGAATCCTCTACCCTACCAATGACTACATTTAGCCCTTATGCTACAACCCCACCTTCCTCCATAATTTATTTTCCTCCAATTATACATACTAACTCCACATCTTTTACACCACCTTCCTCCAACACTTCATTCATAAATTCACAAACAACAACATCCCCACCTACTTCTCCTACATTTGCTTCTAATTCATCTCTAAACTCTATCTCTACATCCACATCATCTTATGCTTCACCTACTTGTCACCATATTGTTATTCAGTTACAAAATGGCTCTCTCAAATCTTGTCAAAACTTGTATCGCTCTCACACCCTCTAACCCATTCAGACATGTGTTTCAACAGAAATTAAATTTTATGAGTGGCGCAAAGCTTTCTCAGATGAATCTCTTGCTCTCCAATCCCGAGGCACATGGATTATAGTTCCACCGCAACCTCATCTTAATATCATCAGCTGTAAATGGATATTTAAACTCAAATATGCACAACTCAGATGGTTCTACTGCCCACCACAAAGCTCGAATTGTTGCTCAATGATACATACAATAATATGGCATAGATTATCTTGAAACTTTCAGCCCGGTTGCAAAGTTTCAAATTATTAGATTGTTCCTTACAATTGCATTGCATTTTAGTTATACAATATTACAATTAGATATGGCTAATGCCTTTCTTCATGGATAACTCAACGAAACATTTTATATGTCCCAACCTCCATGTTTCAAAGATCCATAATTTTCTTATCATATTTGTTTACTCAAGAAAGCATTTTACGGACTTAAGCAGGCACCTCGACAGTGGTTCACTACACTCTCCTCCTATTTAACTACTCTTGGTTTTCATTCCAACTATGCCGACTCATCTCTCATGATCTACAACAACAACAATATTCATACTTACATACTCATCTATGTTGATGATATATTAATCACTAGCAATGATAACACCTTCATTTCAGAACTACTACATTATCTTTATGTAAGATTTAATATAAGGAACATTGGCCAGCTTTCTAGATTCTTTGGCATAGATATTACACTCTCCAAAGTCGGTTACCATTTAACTCAACATCGATACATTTAGGACATCTTATAGAAAGCTGGCATGCTCTCTTGCAAATCGATCTCTACTCTCTTTTCATCAAAAGAGATTTCATATTCTGCTTCACAACAACCATTAAACAACCTCACACTTTTTTGTCAATTAGCAGGAGCTCTTCAATACTTGTCCCCTACTCGACATGTCATTTACTTTTATGTCATCAAAATATGCCAACACATGCATAAACCGTTGGACTGTTATCCAAAAGGGCATCCTTTGCTATATACAAGGGACTCCAACACACAATCTACTCATCCAAAAGGGCATCCTTTGTTATATACAAGGGACTCCAACACACAATCTATTCATCCAAAAGGGCAATTTATAGCTAAATGCTTTCTCTGATTCAAATTGGGATGACGATACTCAAGACTATAAGTCCACTAAAGGATACTACATTTATTTGGGAAATACTCTTCTCTCTTGGTGTCTAAAATAAACTATAGTTGCTCGCTCCAATATAGAAGTTGGATATCATTCTCTTGCTGCGATAACAACCAACATCATTTGGCTACAACGGCTTTGCAATCATTTCTCCCTTTTATTAGACACCGTTTCACTCTTTTGTGACAACATCTTGGCTATGTCAATTGCAATCAATCTTGTTATGCACAAAACACATCAAAATTGATTACCACTTCATCTGTGAAAACAACAACAACAAAATTATAGTAGTCCAACATATTTCCACCAAAGATCAGCTCGCTGACATTTTCACCAAAGCTCTATCTACTACTCGTTTCAACTTCTTATGGGACAAATTGACAGTATGTTCCCCCATCAACTTGAGGGGAGATGATAAAGAAGTTCAAACAACTTTAGCTCCACCTTTCCCACTTCTCCACATAATATATCTGCACCATTTTTTAGAAGATGTGGAACCACTTCTCTGCTATATACCAGAGTCGTCCTTGCTCAGAGCATCTTTTAAGGACAATTTTATACTACTTCTATATATATGCATGTTGTTCGTCTTCGCCAAGTTTGATATAAAATGAAATACATCTACAACTTAAGTTTTGCTCTCATACTTTCTTCTTCCCAGTCTACTCTATTCTCCTCCATTATGCAGATTTGTGTATCGAGCTAGGGCATAACCAACAACAATTTTCATCAATGATATGAAATACATCATTTAGGTTTTGCTGATAAGCCATATGTTTATATTTAGGGTGATTAGCCCAATGCCAAATCACCATATGAGTAAAGATATAAATTGGGAATGTTCAATGGCAACTTTTTACTTTGAAGCTCACTATTGATAGCAATTACTCAAGCTAATTGGGTCACCAGCTTCAATCAAGTCAAGAATTCCCTTCAAGATGTCTTTTGAAAATTGATTTATCAATGTTATCTTGTCAGCTTGGAGTATATTGGCCCACACATGCATTAACCTTAGTCAACAATAGTAGCTCTTTCCAAATAAGGTTTACAATCACCTGCAAGGAGAAAGCAAGCAAAGCAAAAACTAGAGGAAGGAAAACTATTCTGAGGAGAACAATGGCTCCTGTGCTTGTTCCTTTCCAGCCGAATCAAAGGCTAATATAAAATGCCTAATACAACCTGAGTATAACGGCTAAAGCCTGTGTTAGCCGCAGTGGACAGAGAATATCAGGAAGTGGAGTATATACTGACATTGACAAATAATGGAACAAGATAAGTAAGATGTGCTGAGAGTATACTCTAACATCAAACATTGAGTATAAGCTTAAGCTTATTGGGTTAAGCGCGATATTGACCTTGTCGAGAGAGAGTTTGCAAGAGAAAGGTTATGATATTGAATATACAATATCTTTGATATTGAGAAGGGGCTTACAAGAGAGAACCAATAAATTCACTTGAGAGTGTGGCAGTCGTAATAAAATTAACGTTCAATTTTTCAAAAGCAAAAAAAAGTTCATAATATCATAATATTCTAATTCGCGAATTCCAAGTGTTGACTTTGAGCATCCAAGTTGCAGAGGTCTCGGCCCTTGGCCAATTAGGATTTAAGCTCACGATCATTTGGTCGACTAGGAGAATATAGACGGGAACTTCTCTCGAAAGTTCGCCAAGCGAGCTGACTTAAAACAAGCTCTCAGGTCGACTTACTGGAAGATCCAATTTTGGCGCTTGAAAGGGTGTTTGGCTTGCTTCCGACTGATTTTAAACCTATATGATCATCTAGGAGTGTCAAATTTTGAAACGACCCAGATTTGATTCGAAAAAATTTGAGTTCGGGTTGACCACCCGGTTAGCAAATGGGACGGGTTTGGGTTCGAATTTTTGACCCGTTTTAAAAAATGAGTCGGGTTCGAGTTGAGCCGGAAACCCAAAATCAACCAGACAATGACCTGAAATCAAGTCTGTCGAGTCCATTCGGACCATTCCGCCCGCACTCGCGACTCGCCAGACGCGCAGTCCTGCAGCTCTGCCAACCGCTTTTGGCCTTCGCCGCCAAACTCCTTCCACCGTCTTGCAGCCCCACCGACTGCCTTATCCAAACCCTAGGCTAAACCCTAAGCAGGTAGGCCACTGCCACCACCACTGCCGTTGCTTCGCCGCCAGTCTGGAAGTAGCAATGGGTCGGGTTCGGGTTGACCCATTTAGATCCTGATCAACTCGGATTCGACCTGAACCAGACCCTATATATATATATATATATATATATATATATATGCAGAAATGGTGACTTCCTTAAAAAAATGCTTATATTTGCGCTGCCATTTATCAATTATATACTGCGCATATAAACCCTTCATTAACTAACACACTATCCCATTTCCATACGCAATTAAACTGTTCCTCATTCCCCAAAGCTAAAAATTGGCCAAGACAGTAATCGAACTTAATATATCTAATGTGGTTCTGGTTTTGTTCTCACCAACTCTCCCAGCCTTCAACCAAAAAGGAGAGCGACGGAGGACTGAAAGGAGCTGTACTATAATTTTAACATGCAGGAAAAGATCGCAACTTTGTGTAGAAATCAAGAAATGTAGCGAAAGAAACAGGGGAAAACCTGTAGTTATCTCTACCAAAACCTTATTGATCAAGGCTCATCACCTCACCTAATATCTAAAACGACCTTGCAGCTATATCTTCCTGCTCTTTTTAAGCACTGGATGTCTTGTCATTACCCAGATGAACAAATTCATTCACTTATCAAAGGAAGAAGAACAGAGGTGGTGGTGGTGGTTGTGGAAGGAGCAGGTGGCATGGAGTCCGTTCGAGCTCTTCTGTTTCTAATTTGCTTGTTTCCAGTGCTTGCCAATGGCTTGACTCGGCATTACAAGTTCAATGTAAGTGTTTAGATAAGCATGGATGAATCGCTTGTTGTTCAGTTAAGCATTCCAGTCAATTTTTCTGGTGAAATTAATACAAAAGCTATTTACGCGCTTATGCTTTCAATATTATAATGTTTTAAACCCAAAAAAACTTTTGTAGAAAATATAATAAAAGGATATTATTACATTAACATTAAGGTTTATCACATAATTTTTTGTACTTATATCATCTAGCAATTTATTAAGGAAGTTGATGTAGTTCGACCGACATGGTTAGCCCATCGATGCCTTCGCCCAACAAGCTCATTTGTGGCTTCCACTTTTTCATCACACACTGCACTATTTGGTCCTGTTGATGCCATTGTTGGCGAGCTCTTCTATATTTTTCTTGCTTCTTTGTTGTCGAGGATTTAAGGAATTTTGGTAGGAATAAATGAGAGAAAACGTGAGTATAGAGACGGCGAGACGAGGGGCCCGATGGGCAAAGGGCAAGGGAGGCCGATGGCATGATGATGGAGTGATAATGATATGTGTTATTTTTTATATGATTGATATTTATATGAATCATGGTACAAAATAAAAGTTAGCATGGCTAGAGGAGTGCTAATAAAAATTGTACAGATTGTGACGAGAAAAACGACCCGGCTTTGCTCCACCAAGCCCATCGTCACCGTGAATGGGCAGTATCCCGGCCCGACACTATCAGCCCGAGAAGGCGACACCGTGCTCGTGAAGGTTGTCAACCATGTCAAATACAACGTTACAATTCACTGGTAAGTATTCAGTAGAACGCATTGCAGTTTCTTTATTAAAATTTCATCATAATATAATTGACTCCTCATCTGCCAATTTACTTTATTAAATCATCTACCAGTAAAGGAAGCAATCACCTACATATCATCTGAAGCATCTTATGCTTTTAAATTATAAGTGTTGGTTGATCAGTCATTCTGCAAACAAGGATTGTGTTGAACGTTTCTGATGAATTATCTGAAAACGCTTAGCTTCGTAAATCATAGCTTGCAAAATTTGTGTAGTTGATAACCTTTCTATTGATAACTATTCCATTAACAGATGAACACAAAATCCAAACATCAAGGGTTCATTTGGGACGATTTTTTATTGCTCATTAAAGCAACTTTTTAGTACAAAAAATTTAATTTTTGTAATAAAAAATTGTTTCAAGAAACAGTGAAAAAGTTTTCCTAAATGAAGCCTAAGATTGCAATCTCGGAAAAATGAAAAAAATTATGTGTCAAGATCTAATCTGATAGGTTCTGTTGAATTTTCTTAGAGTTTTGATTGAGTTCAATATGTTTGATGTTTTAGCGCTGCTCAAAGCTCCATAGCATACAAATAAGATATGCATGTCATTTGTCATGGAAAAATCCTAGAAGAGAAAAAGCGTTGTGCCAGGCCCAACTAGATCAGTCCACTACGTAGGGTGAAGATTATAAAAAATTAATCTTTCCTCAAATAAAAAATAGATAATTACTCTTTCCCAGAAACTCATGTAGGGACGCTGTCCTTTGACCTTGCGACCTAATCGGATAGGTCGAACCCAACGCTGACACTGTCCCTTTGGACCCCCCAATATATCTACGAAATGTACAATGATGAACAAATAGGAATCGATAGGCAACACCCTCAGAACTCATTGCTTATTTGATATATATTTTTAAATCTTCAAGTACCTTAATGACACCGGAATCAAATGATATTGGGCCCGTAAGATTTATCTTATCAAGATGTATGTTTCAACTATAAAATTATTAATCTGCGGACACAAGATACATCTTATCATCCAGAGGCGAATCAGGTGCAACTCCAATACCGAGCAGTACTGAGCTCGATACCGAGTAGTATCGAGCCGTGGTACCAAGTAGGGAATGACGTGGCACATTTTCATTGGGATTTGGAAGACGTTCGGCATCCGCATAGAATAATTCATCACAAAATTCTTGATTGATCTAATAAAATTTCTCATGATATATCAACTACATCATCACAATTCACCTCTAATTGAACCTTTGCTTAAATCTTTATTTCTTCTGATTAAATATAATTTCAATTTGTAGAACCCTGAGGCTAGCACCAAAAATACCTTAAAAAATCATGTCAATCTTTGGGTTGAATACTTCTTTAGGCAACTTTTTAGATAAAAAGTTAATTTTTTTACTAGAAATTTATTTTAAGAAGTAATAAAAAAATCATCATAGAGGAAGCCTTAGACATCTCCGGTGTCAGAAAATTTTTTTGGTAAGTATTATTTTAGAAAGAATTAAAAAATTTCTCCCAAACAAAATCTCAGATGACCACAGCTACAAAGTCCGGCCGTTCTCAAGTTCATAAAGTTAGATATTTTTTTAGTTAAATTTTTCAAAAAAAAAAAAAAAAC
>NW_021319178.1:24931458-24956665 GCF_001605985.2 Dendrobium catenatum
TTCCAGTGCTTGCCAATGGCTTGACTCGGCATTACAAGTTCAATGTAAGTGTTTAGATAAGCATGGATGAATCGCTTGTTGTTCAGTTAAGCATTCCAGTCAATTTTTCTGGTGAAATTAATACAAAAGCTATTTACGCGCTTATGCTTTCAATATTATAATGTTTTAAACCCAAAAAAACTTTTGTAGAAAATATAATAAAAGGATATTATTACATTAACATTAAGGTTTATCACATAATTTTTTGTACTTATATCATCTAGCAATTTATTAAGGAAGTTGATGTAGTTCGACCGACATGGTTAGCCCATCGATGCCTTCGCCCAACAAGCTCATTTGTGGCTTCCACTTTTTCATCACACACTGCACTATTTGGTCCTGTTGATGCCATTGTTGGCGAGCTCTTCTATATTTTTCTTGCTTCTTTGTTGTCGAGGATTTAAGGAATTTTGGTAGGAATAAATGAGAGAAAACGTGAGTATAGAGACGGCGAGACGAGGGGCCCGATGGGCAAAGGGCAAGGGAGGCCGATGGCATGATGATGGAGTGATAATGATATGTGTTATTTTTTATATGATTGATATTTATATGAATCATGGTACAAAATAAAAGTTAGCATGGCTAGAGGAGTGCTAATAAAAATTGTACAGATTGTGACGAGAAAAACGACCCGGCTTTGCTCCACCAAGCCCATCGTCACCGTGAATGGGCAGTATCCCGGCCCGACACTATCAGCCCGAGAAGGCGACACCGTGCTCGTGAAGGTTGTCAACCATGTCAAATACAACGTTACAATTCACTGGTAAGTATTCAGTAGAACGCATTGCAGTTTATTTATTAAAATTTCATCATAATATAATTGACTCCTCATCTGCCAATTTACTTTATTAAATCATCTACCAGTAAAGGAAGCAATCACCTACATATCATCTGAAGCATCTTATGCTTTTAAATTATAAGTGTTGGTTGATCAGTCATTCTGCAAACAAGGATTGTGTTGAACGTTTCTGATGAATTATCTGAAAACCCTTAGCTTCGTAAATCATAGCTTGCAAAATTTTTGTGTAGTTGATAACCTTTCTATTGATAACTATTCCATTAACAGATGAACATAAAATCCAAACATGAAGGGTTCGTTTGGGACGATTTTTTATTGCTCATTAAAGCAATTTTTTAGTACAAAAATTTTAATTTTTGTAATAAAAAATTATTTTAAGAAACAGTGAAAAAGTTTTCCTAAATGAAGCATCTCGGAAAAATGAAAAAAATTATGTGTCAAGATCTAATCTGATAGGTTCTGTTGAATTTTCTTAGAGTTTTGATTGAGTTCAATATGTTTGATGTTTTAGCGCTGCTCAAAGCTCCATATGCATGTCATTTGTCATGGAAAAATCCTAGAAGAGAAAAAGCGTTGTGAACACAACTCTCCTTGGCCTATTGGTTGAGAGCTTAGGCTTCCAACTAAGAGGTCCAAGGTTCGAGTCTTTGTTTTAGCGCTGCTCAAAGCTCCATAGCATACAAATAAGATATGCATGTCATTTGTCATGGAAAAATCCTAGAAGAGAAAAAGCGTTGTGCCTGGCCCAACTAGATCAGTCCACTACGTAGGGTGAAGATTATAAAAAAATAATCTTTCCTCAAATAAAAAATAGATAATTACTCTTTCCCATAAACTCCTATAGGGATGCTGTCCTTTGACCTTGCGACCTGATCGGATAGGTCGAACCCAACCCTGAAACTGCCCCCTTGGACCTCCAATATATCTACGAAGTGTACAATGATGAACAAATAGGGGTCGAGAGTCAACACCCTCAGAACTCATTACTTATTTGATACATATTTTTAAATCTTTAAGTACCTTAATGACACCGGAATCAAATGATATTGGGCCCGTAAGATTTATCTTATCAAGATCTATGTTTCAACTATAAAATTATTAATGTGCGGACACTAGACACATTTTATCATCCAGAGGCGAATCAGGTGCAATCATGTCATACAATACCGAGGAGTACTGAGCTTGATACCGAGTAGTATCGAGCCGTGGTACCAAGTAGGGAATGACGTGACACATTTTCATTGGGATTTGGAAGACGTTCGGCATCCGCATAGAATAATTCATCACAAAATTCTTGATTGATCTAATAAAATTTCTCATGATATATCAACTACATCATCATAATTCACCTCTAATTGAACCTTTGCTTAAATCTTTATTTCTTCCGATTAAATATAATTTCAATTTGCAGAACCCTGAGGCTAGCACCAAAAATACCTAAAAAATCATGTCAATCTTTGGGTTGAATACTTCTTTAAGCAACTTTTTAGATAAAAAGTTAATTTTTTTACTAGAAATTTATTTTAAGAAGTAATAAGAAAATCATCATAGAGGAAGCCTTAGACATCTCCGGTGTCAGAAATTTTTTGTGGTAAGTATTATTTTAGAAAGAATTAAAAAATTTCTCCCAAATAAAATCTCAGATGACCTCAGCTACAAAGTCCGGCCGTTCTCAAGTTCATAAAGCTAGATGTTTTTTTAGTTAAAATTTTCAAAAAAAATAAAAATAAATAAACAGATCAGAATCAAGATATTTCCATTCAGATCATATATGTTTTCCGTCGAACACGAAACAAACCTAAGAAATTGTATACCAATCTTAGGCATGGAATAAGGCAGATCCGAACCGGGTGGGCTGACGGACCTGCTTACATCACACAATGCCCGATCCAACCCGGCCAAAGCTACGTCTACAACTTCACCCTCACCGGACAAAGAGGCACACTTTGGTATCACGCTCACATCTTATGGCTTCGAGCCACCGTCCATGGCGCCATCGTCATCAAGCCCAAGCTCCACGTCCCTTATCCTTTCTCCAATCCCCACCAGGAAGTCGTTCTTGTTTTAGGTACTCAACAAATGGTCAATGTCCACCACTCCCCTGTTCATCTTCAAATTTCATAAAGATTATATTTTGTGACTCGAATTGCAGGCGAATGGTGGAACGCCGACACAGAGGCGGTGATCAACCAGGCTACGAAAACTGGCTTAGCACCCAACGTCTCCGACGCCCACACCATCAACGGCCATCCCGGACCAATAGCTTCTTGTGTTTCTTCACAAGGTGAAAAGAAGCAAAATTTCTTAACAACCGCGCGCTTTAATCATAATTTGTATCTTAAACGTACAATGGCGGACAGATGGATATAAATTGAAGGTGAAGAGCGGTAAAACATACCTGCTCCGCATCGTCAACGCTGCACTCAACGAGGACCTCTTCTTCAAAATCGCCGGGCACAAGCTCACCGTCGTCGAGGTCGACGCCATCTACACCAAGCCCTTCACCGTCGACACGGTGGTGATCACCCCCGGCCAAACCACCAACGTCCTCCTCACCGCAGACAAAACCTTAGGCCAGTACCTTGTCACCGCCTCCCCATTTATGGACGCTATGATCGTCGCGGTCGATAATAAGACCGCTACAGCCACCTTGCACTATGAGGGCACTCTTTCCACCTCTCCTATCACCGCCGTCAAAGTGCCCCCAAGAAACGCCACCTCCATTGCCACCAGCTTTGCTACCTCGCTCCTTAGCCTCAATTCAAAAAAGTATCCTGCTAATGTTCCTCGGGAGGTCGATCACTCCCTTCTTTTCACCATTGGGCTCGGCATAAACCCCTGTTCAACCTGTGTCAATGGTAGCCGCATAGTGGCGGCCATTAACAATGTGAGCTTTGTGATGCCGGAAACAGCTCTACTGGAGGCGCATTTCTTCAATAAGCAAGGGGTGTTCACCACGGACTTCCCCGGGAAGCCTCTCGTGCCATTCAACTACACGGGGAGCGGCCCAACAAACTTGCAGACGACGAACGGGACAAGATTGTATCACCTCGCGTACAATTCGCGTGTACAGGTCGTGTTGCAGGATACCGGGACCATTTCGCCGGAGAGCCACCCCATTCATTTGCACGGGTTTAACTTCTTTGTGGTTGGGCAGGGAGTTGGGAACTATGACTCAAATACCTCACCGTCGACGTTCAATCTCGTCGACCCGATTGAGAGGAACACCATCGGCATGCCTTCCGGTGGCTGGGCGGCTATTAGATTCAAAGCAGACAACCCAGGTACAAAGAAGCATTAGAATAGGAATGGAGATGGCCTTTTGAGTGTTTGATAAAATGCCTCTTAAATTTTTATTTGCAGGTGTTTGGTTCTTGCACTGCCATTTTGAGGTGCACACGACTTGGGGGCTGAAGATGGCGTTCTTGGTGGACAATGGAAAGGGGCCTAATGAGTCGCTATTGCCGCCTCCGAATGATCTTCCGAAGTGTTAGCTCAGTTCAGTTTGTCAATGATTGAAAATTGAGTGAAGGATTCTGGAAAACCAAAAAGTCAATAAAAAGTGTGTTTTCGGAGGTTTTATTGGTTTTGTATCTACCTTTTTCCTGTAATTTTCTTTTTGCAAGCATAATCTGTAAAGAATTCGGAAAGATCTTTTTTTTTTTAACTAACTTAATGCATCAATTGACATAGAAGTATTTCGTTCATCCAAGAAATTTCACGCGTAAGTTTAAATAAGATTCTCATGCGGGGATGGGACCATTTTGTTGCAACCCTCAGGCAGTGCAACCGAATAAGCATTGATTATGGGACCAATTTTGCGGCGAGACAATTTGGAATAGGAACCTGGTGTAAATCGTTCTCGACGCATCCTGATCATAACAAGATCGCCCACATTAAACAATTGCTGGCGGAGGTGTTTATTAGCGGCTGCCTTGTACCGTAGATTGGATTGAATTATTTGACGCCGAACTTCCGATAACATATCAGCATATTGTTCGGTGAAAGCAGTGGCAGCATTTGATTTACATTTGGGCAATATAGATAGATCAAGAACTGTATTAGGCGGCTTAGTGTAGACTATTCTGTTGGTCATAGAATTATACGCAAATTCTGCTTTACTCAAGACTTCTTCCCATTGACGAGGATGCTCTTGAACCAAGCATCGGAGCATATTACCCAACATTCGGTCGACGACTTCAGTATGACCATCGGACTGAGGATGGTACGCCGAGCTAAGACGTATATCTGTGCCTAACCGTTTCCACATTTCTCTCCAGAAGTGGCTTATGAATTTAACGTCACGATCCGATGTCAAACTACGAGGTACTCCATGGAGGCTAACAACTTCCTCAAAGAATATGTTAGCAATTACCATTGCATTGGAGGTCTTTCTATAAGAGAGAAAGTGAGTCATTTTCGAAAAATTGTCTACAACTACCATAATAGAATCATTACCTTTTTTTGTTCTCAGCAGTCCCAAAACAAAATCCAGACTGAGGTCTTCCCAAATAGAATCTGGAACGGGTAACAGCATGTAAAGGCCGGTATTTTGAGCACCTCCTTTGTAGCTTTGACAAATGGAGCAGCTATCGACTAATCAGAATACATCGCGACGAAGTCGGGGCCAGAAGAATCTTGCCTGCAGCTGTCGTAATGTGTTGTCCCGTCCCACGTGAGCAGCCAGC
The DNA here is from genome assembly GCF_001605985.2 of Dendrobium catenatum. Lineage (NCBI taxonomy): Eukaryota > Viridiplantae > Streptophyta > Magnoliopsida > Asparagales > Orchidaceae > Dendrobium > Dendrobium catenatum. The sequence goes on from NW_021319178.1 coordinate 24,936,985, forward strand.
GCTCCACCGTGAGCTTCCCGAATTAAATACTGCCGCCATGATGATACCGGAATGTATAAAAGGTTTTGTTTAAACAGATATCGATGTCTAATAGAGTATTCATCTACTGAGGGCTGGTCTTGACATTGATTTCAGATTGTGCTGAAATCATGATCGGTAGTATATAAATCCTTGAGACATTCCAATCCTGTTATTTCAGTCTACAGAGTTATTAGTAAACTCCGTTTCCTGCTTAATGCATCAGCCACCTTATTGTCTGTCCCAGGTTTGTGTTTAATTGTAAATGAGAAATTTTGTAAGAACATTAGCCACCTCGCGTGCATGCGGTTGATTGTTTTTTTGACTATTGAATATTGATGTATTGGAGGGCCTTGTTATCACTACAGAGAATGAACTCCTGATGAAGTAAGTACTGCTCCCACTGTTTCAAAGCTCGTATAATCGCGTAGAGTTCTTGTTCATATGCAGCCCATTTTTGTCAAAAAGAAAACAATTTTTCACTGAAGAAGGCTACCGGTTTCCCTTCTTGTGATAGTACCGCGCCGACACCGATCGACGAAGCATCCGTGTCTACCGTGAACAATTTCTCAAAATCTGGCAATGCCAGAACGGGGGCCGAACTAAGAACGCTCTTAATAGCATTAAAACTTGCATGTTGTTCATCTTCCCATTTGATTATTTTGGCTTTTAAACATTCAGTAGCTTTAACATAGTGAAGGAGATTACCAGTGTTAAAAAAGTTCTTAATAGCTTGACAAACATAGAAACCAGTGATATCTCAAGAGCTTTTATAAAATTCAAAGGTAAAATCGTCCGGCCCCGGAGAAGAGTTGTGAGCACCAGCAAAATCACATTTTTAATCTCAGAATTCGTTATGGGATTGACAAGAGAGTCCACAAGATGCTCATTGACTTTGGTACCAATGGGACTAGCATGAGAGGTGGCTAAACTCTGGCAAGAAGGGTTGAATAAGCTTTGGAAATGCTGTATCATAGCATTAGCAACCTCCAAAGGGGAAGAGAAATGCCCCTCAGAGGTAGTAATTTCTTTAATGCAATTTACATTACTTCTGTTTTTTATTTTTGTATAGAGAAAGCCCAAATCATCTTTTCCTTGAGAAAGCCATTTGGCTTTCGCACGTTGAATGGTCCATTAACACCAAGTTTTGTTATAAGCAGAAAGGGATGTGTTGATTTGCTTGAGGTAATTATTCAGGCCATGATCTAAAGGACTAATGTTGATCTGCTCAAGACAGCACTTTTTTTATACTCCAGCATCTCAATGCTATTCTTAATGAAGGAAGAAGAAGTGATGGGGGTAGCAGAGGACGTGAAAAACGAGCTTTGAGATGCTTGAGTATTGAGATGCTAGAGTATTGAGATGCTGGAGCAAGTGATGGGGGTAGCAGAGGACGTGAAAAACGAGCTTTGCTTCTGCTACGACCCCGCGGTGGCAATGGGGCTTGCGGCTTAGGTTGCGGATTCTTAGGACATAGGGAAGGGGGATGAACCAGGGAACCACATCCAGAGCAAGGAGTGGGCTTCCAGTCATATATGACCTTAAGTTGAACATCATGCCATCCAGAGAAATCGAAATTTCATCAGGAAAAGTCGATTTGCTCGAAACCAAGACGCAAACTCTAGCAAAAGTAAGACGGGTTTTACGAGCGGTAAGAGCGTCTAACGCTAGTGGATGACCTCCAAAACTGGCGATTTTCGAAATACCCAACGGGTTCCAGACAGCAAGAGGGAGGTCCTGAATTTTGATCCAAATGGGAATGGAGGAAAGCTCATCCCTTTTGGGTAAAAATTTAGGACTCCATTTTTGTAGTATAAATGGCCGACCAAAGAAAAACCACGGACCACGTCCATGCGTGTTCAAAATCTTCTGGCTAAGAAAACTTGAAAAAGGAAAAATCTGTCATTTAAGGTAAGAAGATCGACCGAACCTTTAGGCGCCCAAACCTTATTAATAGTATTCAGCAGACTGAGATAGGTAGGCCTTGGTCCGACGGAGTAGCCAACCAAAGATAGGCTCCAGTCAGGAACTCCAAGAGCTAGATCATCAGCAGAAAACAAGATTTTTGTAGTGGAGGGGATGAAGGAGAGAGTAAACTCATTAGCCACCAGGTCTTGTTGAGTGAGGGTGGAGATGAAGTTGAGAGCATGAGGAGCATCGGATGTAATCGGACATATTTAAATTTGATTTTGGAGTGCCAAATTTTATTTGTAATTTAATTTAAGCATTTATTCTTATATATATATTTTCCATAAATATGTCCAAACATATGGCGATAATTGAATAGCCTTTTATTTAGAATATTAAATATTCCTTATTTTTATTTAATTTCAAGTAATTCCCAATATTGTTACTATATATAAATTAATTAAAATTTTCCAAAATTTATACTGCAAAAATAATATTATTTGTTGTTAATTTTGGATAGAATTTTAAAGATACATTAATATACTATTTGTAACATTTATATATAATGGGTTAATGATAATATTAACATGGTGAATGTTATTAATTGAAATTTTATTAAAAAATGGAGTGGAATGTTATGAATTTGATGATTCTATCAGAGAAATAAATATATCGCTTAATTTTTTTTTCTAAATATAGGTAGTCAAAATGAGTCCACGATCACCATCCTTTATGTTGTTATATAACGAAGAGTTATTCTTAGATGTTAATTTTTTCGACAACATATATTGGTGGTAAATGTCGGCCCCTACAAGTTCCATTCAACTCGATGTTGAAGTAGTTAAAGGATAGGGTTTTAGGGCGGTGAAGTTCGATCCCTCAAAGTTCGTAGCGACCAATGTGGTTCGTTTTCTAGTGGATAACTAATTCATGGCCTCGAAGGTTGAGGACAATGAAGGTTGTGAATTTGCATTATCATTGGATGCTTCTGAAGCTCTTATTTTGTATGCGGAGGTTGATGAAATTCATAATGATAGTAATCTTGATGAAGATCTGTCGACCAAAATTCACGATTCAGTCGTACTCGATCATGTACATGAGATGTAAGATGTGCTGAGATGGCCTTAGCAATGCCAAATGCACAAATAAGTTATGTTAGATGTGAATAAAATTATGCATTTTCTCAAGTAAATTTGTATTCCTTGTTATCTAATATTACATAAGTATGAATGCAGATCCAGACCAATCTCATACCAAAAGAATATGCCCAATCCGTCAGCATAATCCCATCCTACTTCTGTTTTTGAAGACATTGATATCAGATTATATGCACCTATTATCGATGATGAAGGGTATGAGACAATGAGCAGCGGTTCAAGCGATGATGTGGATGAAGAGTTTGATGATATCCTCCATGATCCAGCTGGTAGGAATATAGGAGTCCAGTCAAATATCAATGATATTATTCGTGACTACTATATAAGGACTATAAATATATAAGAGGGCATGTGCGGTTTTGTCGGCCCGTCCTCAGCCTATATGGGACTTTCCTTTTGGGTAAATATAAGTGAACATTACTCATTGATATCTTGACAATCCTTAGCATTGAAAACTATCTACGCGAACCATCCGATAAATACCTCATTCATTCGATCTTTATAGAAATCCATAATAAATTGGTCAAATATTGAACGCCAACCATGATATAAAATTACATGTTGAATGTTTAGTTGACTGCAGTAAATATATGGAGGGGAATGACCATCATCTCTATGACGTTTTATCTCATGGAACTGCATCTGTAAGAAATGAGGGCTGACAAGGTGACCATTCTCTTGGTGGAACCTATTTTTAAGAGATTTTCAACCGGCGGTATTTAAGAAATCTCTTGTCCTGTAAAGTTTAACCCTAATTAACTCAGAATGCATACTCCATAGGCAATCATCCTCATCTTCTGACCATTCGTGGACACAACACCTATCTCGTTCACATTCTCTTATTGCTCCAACGGACTGTCACCAGCTCGTGCTATACAAGCATGCATTCTTCAACTTGCTTCATCAAATCTTTCTTTGTTGGGAATGCCTTTAAGCTTCTCCATACTTGGCCAAAACATTCTAAATAACTCAAGTATCTCTACAAACATTATTTGCACTCTTTAAATAGGAGACATTAATGATATTCAACTATCATATGCAGCCCTATAATACAATCAAACTTTAATAGATTATACAACTTTACAGGCATCTGATGGGACAGACTATTGCAAATGAAATGAAATGTCATTGCACACTGATCGAGACATTCCAAAAAAATAATGATAAAAATCAAATGTTGAATAATATAGTTTATTTGAATATAATTGTAATTATAACAACTCTTTTTGTACATGTGTTCCAATTTTTTTAGAAAAAAAAATATTAAATATAAGTTGCAGTTTTTCTAAATTTTGTGTTGCAGTTTTTTAAAAAAATCATCGGTACCTAATTTCAAGAGATTTATCCATGTGTTGCAATTTATATATTTTTTAAAATTATTAACTATAACTCATCGTCTAATAAGCGACTTATAAGTCACCCAATTAACAGACGATTTAAATTAGCCCTAATTTCCACATGGTTAATGACTATCTGACTCATCTTTGCCTATTCAACCTAAGTCGCCATTTAAACTGAGGATTATGCCTAGTTTTAAATTTTTTTAAAGCATGCTTAATTACTTAATTAACTTCATAATCGTGCTTAGCTTAAAATTTGCCAAAAAAATAGTAGACAAATAAAATTATAGTTGTATCTAAAAATTCTCCAAAACAAACCCCGAGTTTGCGAAGGCAGAAGAGAAAATAAGAGAGAGAAGCTATTTGTTAGAAAACTAACTTTCTTAATTAGAATCACAAAGTTGAGAGAAGAGCTCTAAGAAAATTCAGAAGAAATAGATTTTGTCCACAAGTATAGAAATGGGTCATAGATTTTGCATGTGTCTATGCATGGCAAATGACCCTATATTTAAATACATAAATTAAGATCGATAGTTATATTTTAGGAATTAAATAACATAAAAAAATTTAAGATAGATAGTTTACACAAAGTTAAAAAGTAAAGATTACTTGTGTAACCACCCTTAAAGATTCAATCAGCTCAAGCCTTATAATGCAAATCTTTGCAGGCATTCTATAAATCTTGAACAGAAGTCCAATCATCATCAAGCCATAAGATGTCTGAACTCCAATTCAATTAATAATAATAGATCAGGAGAAATTATTCTATGCGGAGGCCGAATGCAGAACGTCATCTGAAGAGCAATCAAAATGCATCGCATCTGATTGATCTCCGGACGGCTTTGGACGGCATTGGGTGTCTGCACAAAATAATTTATCATAGATCAGACGATTCTCAACCTTCAAAAGGACGTCAATATGAACAACCGGAGCACTCAACTGTCATCATCCCTTTGCCACATCACATGAACAACTGCCATGTCAAACACACCATTACATCGCTACCATTCAACCCATCAACAACAGATGTAAAAGCACAAGAGGATCCAATCCGCTAAACATTTGGATGCCTGTAATATAACATGCAGAGGAAACCCCATCAATAAAATTCAGAAACACTTGGCTTCAATAAAGCTAATAAAACCAACGGGTTGGAATTCCACACAATTCTCATCAATAGCCAATAACATTTGGAACTGAACATAGCATATATTTATGAAATGAAAGATAAGAAAATACATCCATCTCTTCTGTAAGAGTTGAATGGGAGACATTCTCCTTGTGACTGATAAAAAATAGAGAAGAAGAACTAAAAGATTAACAGCAATAAGGAAAACAGAGAGAATGAATGCAGATTTTCATCATCTTCTATATTGTTATGAACTACTGTTTACATAATTTGAGAATATATATAGAAGTATTGCAAGAGGTACAGAGGTTATTATTATGCAACAGAACATGTGCAGAAGACAAAATGGAATGCCAAACTTGCTGATGTTGTTAGCCCGTACTATCATTTGTCCACTAACATAACACTGACAACCCCAACTTTCAACAATCGAAAGATTGTCCGCTTTGACCTAATAATCTCACAATTTTATTCCATTGGTATAACTTCTCAGGAGGTCATTCATCCTTAAAGGGCTTCTATACGAGCACATTTAAATTTAGAGTTCCTAATGAAATTTTAATCATTACATCAAAAGGGCATTTCAAAGTTTCAAAGTTTAGCTTTATTTTCTCAAGGGATTTCATAATCTCTCATACTCAGATAATTGACACCACCGTCAGTTTCCCTGGATTAGAATCATCCATCAAGAAGATAGAATTTTAATAGTAAATATCTCGTCTTCTAGCTAGTGTATTTCTCTGCTACCATTTTGTAATAGCTCAAACTCTCAATCATTAAATATTGTCTGTCTTGGCTTAATAGCCTCACAATTTTTTCTCTTTGGTTTAACTCTTTAGGTCACTCTTTCTAGAAGTTCTCTTGTGCTAGATCACTTTACTTTGAAGTTTCTTGATACGTACTCCAAAAATTAGCTTGATCGGGCACGAATCTCGAGGCAAAAGCTAGTTGAAAACTTCAAAAATTAATTCAAAGAGCACCCGAACTCCGATTTCAGCAAGCTTATAGTCGAACTGAGCGTCTCGGAAATACGAACCCAACGATACCAAGTTCGACCCAATCCGAGCCCAAATGGGTCCAAATCATGGATCCGAAGCGCTGTTGGAAGGTTCAAACCACTATTTGAGTTACCAAATGGACTCCGATTTTGACGAGCTTATACTCGAATCGAAGGGATCGACGAGATGAATCCAACGAGCCCAAGATCACAGAATTCCGACATCACTAAGGTCTTCAAATGTCTAATGAACGGTGCACGATCGTAGGATTCAATATCGGCCGTCCATTTGACCACTCCCTATTCGCCCCTGATCTCACGCCTATTTACGGGCCATGCCACTCCAGAAAATCTATAAATAGAGCCCTCATTTCTCATAAGAGGAGGCCGAAGCAAGAAGAGAAGGAGGAATATAAGGAACAAGCTCCTCCTCGATCACCGCCGGAACCTCGCCGGACAACCGCAGGAGCCTCGCCGGACCACCGCCGGAGCCTCGTCGAACCACCGTCGAAGTTTCGCCGCACCACCATCTCAAGGCCCGACGTGCTACTAAAGGCCTGACATTCATGCCCAACGTTCTGCTCAAGGCCCGGCTTTCAGGCCTGACGTCTTCATCTGAGGCCCTCACCTTCTCCAGAAGTCCTCACATTCGTCAAAGGCCCTCACCAACATCTGAGGCCTTCACCTTCACCTGAGGCCCTCACCTTCGCCAGAGGACCTCATCTTCGCCAAAGGCTCTCTCCTCTGCTAGACTACCACCTTACGCCGTTGTTTTGTCGGAACACCACATGAGGCTTGGACTTTTGCTGGGCCACTACCTGACGTCCAGAGTTCTACCAAAGTACCGCCCTACTACAACGGTCTTTCAGACCCCAGTCTCCTACCGACTACGGTCCTTCAGGCCTTCGTCGCCTACTATGTTCCTTCCGACCTCCATTAACAGACGACGGTCTTTCTGACCCCGGTCTCCTGCCGACTACGGTCCTTCCGACCATACAAACATGTATGTGTAATTCCTACTATGTAATGCAATCTATATGATGTACATTTGCTACATCAATCCAAGGCCTTCTCCTAAGGAAGGACCTCATTTGTAATCGACTATAAATACTAGTGTATTCATTCAAACTGGGCCAGGCCCCGTGGTTTTTTCCCTTTTTCAGGGGTTTTCCACGTAAAAACTCTGGTGCTCTTATGAATGCCACACCCTCTCACTTATCTGCTTGTGTTCTGGATCTTCGTACAATGCTAAGACATTAAATTGTATATTTCTCTACCGTTACGAATATTCCAGGACACAACATTTCTAATGAAATTCCAACCGTTACACCTCACAATATTTAAGACTTTAGTTTAATTTTTTTTTTTATTTCACACTCCTCATTAATAGTCAGACTGTTGAAGCTTTGAAACCACAAACACGGCTTCCGAACTCCAAATTAAGCATATGATCAAATGAATTGATAATTTCATTATTTCAATGTACTGATGAGTTTCCGCCTAACAATGCTGGGATTAGATAAATAGTATGATAACAAAGCAATCATATATATTGATATGCATTTAAAAAATTATCTGTCAATGACAAAATATGAATTTTGAAATAATATTTAAATTAAAATTTTTTAAAATTAAATCAAGATTAATTAGTTGCACTTTAATTTTAATAAATTTATAGTCGAACTGAACATCTAGATAAGATGAATACAACAATACCAAAATTGATTGAATTTAAATCCAACTTAACCCATATAAATCAGTTGAAGCTTATTTAGAAACTTCAAGATATTAAGTAAATGATCCAATGGTCTCTAAAGATCGTCTGCATATAATCAAATTGAGTGGCACGACTAAACCAGTCCAATGGGCTCAAGATCATTTGATTTTGAGGCATGTAAGTCACCTAAATGCTGAATAAATAAGTGCAATGTTTCGAATGGGAGAGTAAGGTCTTGCAGTTTCGTGTAGTATTCGATTCACGCATGACAGGAGACGCGAAGGCCGCACATGTGATGAGTGTATGTACAAGAGGATCATGCATGGGAGCAGCTCGCACGAGAGCAGATTTGGATTCTGATCTTGCATGAGTTTGGATCTTGCAAAGCACAGGCACACACGTAAGTCCAACTTTTACGTGTTCAGAAAGGCTGTGCTTTTGATTATTATTTTTATAATTACTAGAAGCAGAAAGGGAGCGAGTTGATGTATGTGAAAAGGAGGAAGGATATCATGGAATTGATGTACAGTACAAAGCTAGGTTAATGGCAAAAGGTTATTGATTATGATGAGGTATTCTTCCTAGTGATTAAGCATCCCTCGACTCATATTCACTTGACACTTGTAGCACATCATGGTCTGATTTTGAACCAATTCAATCTAAGCATTGTACAAACATTTGGCATTGTGAGCATGTTCATACATGATGCAGGAAGAAGTCATTAACAAGTTGTCAAGAGTATCTTGAGGTATTTGAAGGGGACAATTGATGAGGGCTTGGTATTAAAGAGGTCATCTGTTGAAGGGGTCGATCATGAGGGGCTCTACCAAGGCCACTGGCGGACTTTGTTTGCAGTTGGCAGATCGTGCCGAAAGATGTCCAATGGTATAATAATCCAAATTTTTTAAATGAAAAATCTAAATTTCAGCGTCATGCTTTGTCGAAGAAGAGAGAGAGAAAAGAGAGAATATTGTTCGGTGCTTTTTCATCCTTCAAATTTATTCAGATATTTCTTTTATTTATTATAAATAACTCAAATCTCATTTTAGTTTTCGATAATTTTCATTATTTTCTAAAATGTCTTATATTGAACATAATTGATTATTTTTAACTACATTTTGATTGTGGCATTTACATAAGTAAGAAAGGCTGATTGTTAATACTATAAAAAGGGTTGGCTATTAAAACATAATACTTAAGCATGAGGGTTAGCCAATGAGCTTTTCTTTAAAAATCATTTATGGTGTTATATCTGTTATAACTTGTAATAGATGACCGATTAAGCCGATAAATAGAGAGTAATAACTTTTTTTGATTCAATGAAGCCAACTGAATACGTGATAATTGATATGACTGATGACCAACTATGAATCAGTTGGGATAAAAGGTTTTAAAAATACCTTGTTAAAGCTGGATGTCCTATCTTGCTAAATCATATATTAATACATGCATATATTTATAACACTTATGACATCACGTATACATTAATCTCATTAATAGTATTGAATGCATTGATAATATATAAATAGATTATGCATATGAATATATAAAATAATTTATATTAGTGATTAATGAATGATTTTTACATTGTTATTTTATCAATTTATTAAATTTTATATAAATTATTAATTTTTAGATTCATTGTAATGATTCCCTACTTTTATTATTGATCATTTTAAATTTTAGTAATAATATTTAGTCATTGACTGCTATTGCTTATATTAGACTGAACATATCATATTAATTCTTTAGTCTTTGTATTGAAAGCTTTACTGAATTTTGGATTACTGCGGGGCTTTTAAGCATATTCTCTGAATTTTTAATGATTTCATGCCAAGTAAGGAATCATAACCTGTTGGAGTGAAATTGTCAGAGATCCTCAGGTTTTCTTTAAATTTTGGTTCCGTATTTTCCTTTATTCTTTTGTAAAGTGATTTATTGGTTAGTATAAATGACATTTTGGGTGAATAGATAATAAAATATTTTCATGTATACATGGGTGGATCCTCATAGAGCCCAGGGTGGGCAAATGCCCACCCTCAAAAAAAAAAAAAAAAAAGCCCACATAATGATATAAAGGATAAATTTAAAATTTTGACCCCTATAAAAAAATATTTTGCCCAAATTATTGAATATACTCATTGAATGATATCTTTATCTTATAAAAAAATATAAGGTCCTTACTTTCTAGTTTCTATAAAAGGAGGTAAGTTTTATCCAAATTGAGAAAGAAATGAAATTTCCCAAAAAAAAGAAAGAAATGACTATTGGTTTATAAGTTGGGTTTGTATTGCCTTTGATTTGACAATGCACGGATGCAAGAGTACTAGGGATGACTATGTAGCATACAAGCAACTTTACGAAATGATAGCTTTCATTTTTTATTTTTTGAATTTTTTTCCTATTCTCTTCTTCCATGAATATATGTGTTGGGCACTTTGAAGCTTTTTATATTCAAGTTTTCATCCATATTTTATAGTTTAATTATCTCTTTTTTTCTAAATTAGATAACTTTTAGCTAATTTATTATTATTTTTCTCTAAGTTATAATATAGGTTCAATATAACTTACATGATTATACTCCAATTTATATTACTAAAACCAATATTATATGGAAGTTAAATGATAAAAATTTTCTATATATTATTATTATTATTATTGTTGTTGTTGTTGTTGTTAAGTAATTTAATTAACTAAAATATTGCCTACCCTCAAAAAAGAAGTTGGATCTGTCTCTAGATGTATATAATTTTAATTGCTTTCGTTAGTTATTATTTATATTGATTATTTATAGAAGCTCTGATATATTTTGAAAATGATAAATAGATCATTCTTCCAATTTGATTCTGAGGCGTTTTAGATGGCATTGTTACCATCGGTGGATTCACTATGGTATGGTTAACAGAAGATTGAATTGCTGGTATGGTTGCCGATGGGGGATGTGTAGATTTGTTGGTATGGTTATCGGCTGGGGGGGGCTTCGAAGTCATCGACAGCCTGTCTTCATTCATTGTCTTCCCAAAGCATCCAATACCCCGATCGATATCAATGATTGATGTAGCAGTAGCCCAAGGCCCTAATTGACGTTAAGGAAGAAAGTTGGCTCTGATACCATCTAATATAATGAGATAATTGAAGAACCATCACAAAACACAACTCCTAAGAGCAGGAAGACTAAAACAGTGAAAACATAGCTAATCCCAAAATATTCATTCATTCTTCCTACTTGCAACTGTTGTTCTTATAAACCAGCAAGAGAAACTAGAAGGTTCTAGATACATGTAACAACCTTAAAACAATTAAGTCTAATGAGTATTTTTACTAAGATGCTATGCATCAAAATGCATGTCTGCTTGATGGATTGTAGTAAACCTACTAATAAATATTTTATGCTTTCTCAGTTAAGTGAGCATAATAAGGTATCTTGGGTTAATTTTGTTTGGCACAAAAAATATGCCATGAGGTTTTTTGTCTTTTCTTGGATGGCTTTGATGGGTGGCCTTTAGCCGGCTAATGAATTGGTAATTAGGCATGTTGATGTACATCCTATCTGCAGTTTATGTTTCAATGCAAGGGAATCCACTCATCATCTCTTTTTTGAATGCTCTTATAGCTTCATGTTATAAGTTAAGGTTATTCCTTCTCTTGATTCTTTTCTACTGAGGCCCAATCTTATTCGAAATTATGGATTTCATAGCAGATTTAAAAATTCAGATTACTTCATTAAGGATTACATATTTCTTATTAAAAATTCATATTACTTAATTTAACTTAATCTAAGCCATATATAATAATAATAATTAGGAAGATTTATATACATACCACATAATATTATTATATTTACATATTTAATTCCTAAAGTTTTAATATTATATACATACCATCATAGTTCATTTTCATATCAAAGTGATAGAAATGAAACATATGAGTGGTAGTAAAAAAATATAAGTGGTATATTTGATATTAAAATAATATAAGGTGATATGTATGTAATATTAAAATTTTGGGTATTAGATATATAAATAGGATGTTATAAATTGATATATATTTAAATTTTTAAATTAAATAATAAGCTGATCTCAGACTCTCGGCTATAAATTACCCTTTGTAAGTGAAGTAATGGATTCGAAAGAACCAGCAAAATTATATTGTTGAATAGTAGGTGAACATTAATTGGTTTGAACTTTGAATATACAATTAATGTGAAAGAAAAGGAGAGAATCGTGAGAAAAAAAATAACCTTTTTAAGCATTTTGCATAACTCAGCAGACAAATACTATTAGGCTATCTTAATGAATAATTAGGTACTTAATTTTTCCTAAACCATGGGATCTTCATATAAGCGAATGTGAGAGAAGGAAGGTTCCATGGCTGAGTGGCCGCTAGTCCGCTAGGGTCCATTCAGCGTCCACCTTCTCTTCCCGTACCCTTTTAGATCTCCAACAGTAGAAATGGAATAAGAACTGGAGGCTGAGACAGAGGGAGAGAGGTATTTAGATTCCTTACCTCTTCGAGCTTTCGTTGTACCTTTTACTTCAGCTTCAGACTTCGAGATAAAGGTTAGAAAAATCTCTCCTTTTACATCCTCATTTCTTCTTCGTCTTTGGTTTCCTTGTTTTTTTTGCTCTGTTTCTCTATTCATCGTGGGCTCTCTCTCTTCTCCTTCTCTTGCTGTTGCTGTTGTCGGGTTACATCAGTTGATGAGCCGGTGGTTCTCTGGTTCTTGGAGTTGCTTTGCACGTTAGAAGATCTTGAACTTGTTGCAGAAGCTTCTGGATGACAAAATCTTTACTTTCTTCTCCGGGCATCGCGCCTTTAAAATCAAGCGGGTGGGCTTTCTTTGTCACTGATTCTTCTTACTAGGCGAGTCCCGAGGGCCAGATCTGATTTCCATCTGGGTTTTCTAGGGTTCCATATGTTGAGTGGCATTTGATTGTCTCTATTATTTTGGAAAGCGAATTGTACTTGAATTCTCGGCAGCTATAGTGTCGATTCATTTTTTTTATTGGTTCTGCTGAGCTTCTTACAATCTGGTAGTCAAAGTCTCCCTAACCACTCGAATTTTGGGGAGCTGGTTGTTTTGTCCGGATTCTTTGAGGGAGCCATATAAATTGCTATGCATTGATTTACCTTGGATTTGCTTCTCCTTCTAAACTGGCAGTGTTATTGGATGATGACAAACTCGTGGATGGAGGTTATATCTCCTTATCCTTCTTATTTATCCAATTCAAAATGGATTCTTGGCGAGAGAAAGAGCGGGAACTGGACTCAGCAGGAAAACAAGTTATTTGAGAATGCTCTTGCGCATTTCGATGAAGACATGCCTGACAGATGGGAGAAGGTGGCTGAGATGATCCCTGGTAAAACAGTCGAGGATGTCATGTCCCATTACCAGGATTTGGAAGAAGATGTGACTTGTATTGAAGCTGGGCTGATTCCCTTTCCAGGCTATAGTTCTTCATCTTTCACTTTGGATTGGGAAAATGATCATGGCTTTGATGGCTTGAGGCAAGCTTGTTTTGTTGGTGGGAAGAGATTGGGAGGAAGGCTTGCAGATCATGAGAGGAAAAAAGGAGTCCCCTGGACTGAAGAAGAACACAAGTATTGTTCCATTTCTTATTATTATTCGTTATGTAACCTTTTCTATATTCTGTTTTGATATTTTTTCTTGAATGCTCCAATGAAATTTATGTGCTATAGATATTTAATTTTTTGTTATCGGCAGGAGATTTTTGATTGGTCTGAAAAAATATGGTAAAGGTGACTGGAGAAACATCTCTCGTAATTTTGTTGTTACAAGGACTCCAACACAAGTGGCTAGCCATGCGCAGAAGTATTTCATCAGGCTTAACTCTGGTACCAAAGACAAGAGGAGAGCCAGCATACACGACATAACCACCGTCTCTCTCGAAGATAACAGATCTCCCTCTCCATCCCAACCATCAGTAGCAACTATGCAATCAAGCTCTGCCTCAGCTCCAGCGGCCTCAGAACAATTCTCCATGGTTGTTGATTCCAAACAGCACAGTGAAGCAGCTAGTGTCTTTAGTCCAACTAATGGTAATCAGTTTATTCAGTCATCTTATGGAATCCTTCCATATGGAATGAAACTTCAGGCTCAGAGCTCATTTCATAGAAATCTCAATGGATCTATTGGTGGGCAAAATGGTGTGTTATTTTAGAAGGCTTACAAGAATTTCCGCCCTGGAGCAGATATTATTTAGCTTATCATGTTTCTTTTATCCTTTGGATTTAGGCTTCGTTTGGGACGGCTTTCTTACTGCTTCATAAAGCAGCTTTCTAGTACAAAATTTAAATTTTTGTATTAAAAAGTTGCTTTAATAGCAGAAAAAAAGTCGTCCCAAACGGAGCCTTACTCTCCTCTTGCCATTCTATAATGAAGTATATTCACTTCAGAATGTTGAAATTTTAGTTTGATCTGTAAAAAAAAATCAGGTGATTTGCTTCTATCTATGCCCATGGTATTGGCTTAGGCTGAACAATAAAGTCTTCCAAAGTTTGGGATCATGGCTTAATTAAACATCTAGGGAACTTGAATATCATTTACTTGTACATACAACTTGCAAGCTATAGAAAACAGAACGTGTATTGCCTACCAAAACTGTTCATGGGGCTTTTTGGTAGTTTTTGCTAAGGAGACTGATTGCTTATGCCATTGTCACATAAGGTCTTTTGATTATTTGAGGGCTAAGCTACGGAAGCTTTTATCAATGGATTAGCTTTACCATCTCTCGATGTTCACTTGCACCTACAGGAGCAGCAGGGGTCATCAAGCTTTCTATAATAATTTCTCAAAGGTGCAGGGAATCTATGCCACCATCTTGTACTATCATATTGTTTGTTTAGTATAGGAAACTGTAAGGTTTTGTGTTGGAATAAGTAATGTATTGTTTGTTTCTATGCTTGGTTCTTTGATCACCATAAATATATTGCTTTTCTAGTATCCATGCTGCAATGTAATAATTTGTTGTAAAGGTGTGTAGCTTAAACTGGTATTGTTTCTTTATTCTGATGGGCGAGCACGGTTGGGTACTCCCCATCCCGTGTTCGGTTCCCCCAGACGACAGCGCCCCTTTTGGGGGATCCAATAAGCGTTGGCCATGAGTTCTAATGGGTGTGGGCAGCTCGTCTAGGCTGACCGGGGTTTACGTATCGCCAAGCACTCTCAGCTAGCCCGAGGGTGGCAGCGGACGGTTCCTCATCACAAAAAAAAAAAAAAAATTCTTTATTCTGAAAATGGTTTAACCTTCTAATGTGTGTATTTTCATTGAAATACTATATAAAATTATGGTCATTTCTTTTAAAAATTCATATCAGCATAGTTGTGAACTTTTCCCAGGAAGTTGGTTAGTGATGGCAGTAAGCTAATATTAAAGGGGGAAAAACTGTACTTGTCTTGTTTTCAACATGGCATCTCAAACAGTGTAGTATGACCTGTTTGTTGGTTTTATTTGAGCAAACTTTGCTTTCCTCCTAAGGAGAAGATGCCGGTGAATGTGAATTCCACATGAGCTGTTTGACTACAGAATTCTCGTCAGCATTTGGCTGGGATGAGTCTGAATCCCACTAGCTTGGCATCTTTAGGCCAGTCATTGTTCTGCTTTTCTTGGTTCTCTTTTTCTTCAGAAGGAAGGCATCCTGAGTTATTGGATGATTCCGTAGCATGCAGTAGAGAATTTACCATTAGCACCTTTCACATCATCTCAGCCCGCTTATAAATCTTTATTCTCGTTTATCCCAAAGATATTTGAACCGATTAAATCATATCGGTTGACTGTTCTTGGGTGGAGCCGCATCATCCCAGTTTATCTTTTAATTTATGATGTAAAGTTGAAATTTGAAGACAAATTATTACTGTAGCATAATGTTGTGCAAAAAATCACAGCGGAAATAAAATCACACAACGTAAACATAAAGAACATGACGATTTACGCGGTTCGGCAAAAATGCCTATGTCCATGTGGAAGGATGATAGATTTCACTGTGTTGGAGAAAATAGGGAATTGCAATAGCTCTTTCTCTCATCTGATGCATGCAGTAGAATAGCTTGTGGCCCTATTTATAGATTTGAGCCAAAGTAAATTAGGAAAATTTTTTCTAATTTAATCCTAATCAAATTCCAATAAAATTCCTAATTAATATAATAATTAAATCACCTTAATTAATGCATCAATCAAATCTCAAATTAAATTCCTAATTAATACAATAATTAGATTTTCTAATTAATGCATCAATCAAATCAATATAATTAGAGAAATAATTTATTCCCTAATCAATTGTAATAATGAGCCATTAAGGCACAAATCAAGGCTAATTTAGATTTGGAAATATTTCCAAATCAATAATTTTCGCCTCATCTTTCACTTTAGAAAATAGGAGATGATAATTCAGGCTCCAATATTAGAATGATTGCACCAAGATGGTTGCATACGTACCCTCTCCAAAGAGATCAAGCAGAGCGTAGTTCTTCAAACAGGTGAACAATTAGTCATGAGTAATGCACC
Source organism: Dendrobium catenatum (assembly GCF_001605985.2). NCBI lineage: Eukaryota > Viridiplantae > Streptophyta > Magnoliopsida > Asparagales > Orchidaceae > Dendrobium > Dendrobium catenatum. The sequence goes on from NW_021319178.1 coordinate 24,953,776, forward strand.
ATTGTTGTGGTGACTTTATCTCCAAACATGCGTCAATTGTACCTTTCAGATATCTTTGGATACTCTTCACAGCTTGCCAATAACTCCTTCCTAGATCATGTATGAACCTACTCACAACGCTACTTGCTTATGCAATGTTTGGATCAAGCTGGTCCAAAATCACACCAAAATGTGCTACAAGTGCCAAGTGACCACAGATCGAGGGATTCTTAACCACGAGGGAGAACACATTATCTTAAGAAATCCCTTCCTGTTGCACAGAGCCTTTTGCCACCAACCTAACCTTATAATGCAGATCAGCTCAATGAGATCTTTTCTTCTTTGCACACATCCATTTTCACCCAATGGCTTTTCTTCATGGAGGAAGCTTCACCAACCTCCAAGTAACATCCTTCTGAAGAGACTTCATCTCTTTATCCATAGCCACTTTCATAACTTTCAGGACTATCCACTGCTTCTATATAGTGATTAGGAACTTCAACCTCCATGAATGAAAGTGCAAATGCAATGTGATCCCTCAACCAAGTTAACTTTGAGATATTCTGATACATGGTCCTGTTCTTCATAATATATTCCTGAGTAGGAATCTCATCCTCAAAATCATCTTCTACCTCCTAGTCTGTAGTTGAATCATGTATCTAGATTGAAATGATTGACTTATGTGGAACAATGGAGTTGCATCAAACTCTAGCTTCTATAGTGCATTTGTTGTCTCAGTAGAACTTTCTCCATATTTAAAGAATACAACGCATCCTCAAAATCATCCACAAACACTCCGGTTCATCTTGAGCCAATCTCTCTCTGAAATCTCCTCAGGACTTTCATTGCTCTCCAGAACTTTCTCCATATTTAAAGAATACAACGCATCCATCACCTCACATCATCACATGCCAAAGTTTCCTTTGTTATCAAATTTTGTCACATCAATTTTGAAGGAATGTGAAACCACCTGATGGATCGACATCTTCTCTATCGTTGAGGTGGATATATCTATGGCTCAACTAGATCACATAGCCTCCACCAAATTGCAGTTGTCTCACGTAGCTAGAATTATCCCAATCTGACTCTCTTCCTTCGCTTGGACGAACCACACAAATAGAAAGAACTGGTTGATCTCCCGTTCTTCAAGCGGCCACCAGAAATCTCACCAAAAATCATCTTTGATATCAATTGTTGTGCAAACAATCACAACGGAAATAAAATCACACAACACATAAAGAATATGATAATTTACGTGATTTAGTGAAGATGCCTACGTCCATGGGGAGGGGATGATGATTTCACTATATTGGAGAAAATAGGGAATTACAATAGCTTTTTCTCTCATCTCATGCATACAATACAATAGCCCTTAGACCCTATTTATAGACTTGAGCCAAAGTAAATTTTTTAAAAAAATTCCTAATTTAATACTAATCAAATCCCAATCAAATTCCTAATTAATGCAATAATTATATCCCCTTAATTAAAACATCAATCAAATCTCCAATCAAATCAACATAATTAGAAAAATAATCTATTTCCTAATCAACTACAATAATGAACTATTAAAACCTTCCAAATCAAAACTAATTTAGATTTGAAAATCTTTCCAAATCAACACATAAATGCGTAGTACCGTACTTCATGCTCGAATATTTATTTTAATAATCTTTGCTATTAACGAACGATGCCATCTTTGTTATCAAACTGTTACAGAAGGTAATGGGAGCTTTTGTTAAGCCTTTGTGCATATTAAAATTCGGTAAACTCAGAGAATCTTGCTTAGCTTTAATCCAGCATCCTTGGGTTCTCCCTTTCTTGCAGAGGTTACAATTAATAATATATTAAGGAAGCCTGTTCATGAATGTAACGGCTGGGTAATAATTAACTAGCCCCATCAACACTTTATGACTTCATAGATTTTGTTTGGTTAAAAATAAGGCCATCATTAGATTTGGTTAAATTATTATTTTTTTTGCAAGGCGGTCTGCTAATCAGAATACGTCATATCATCCATTTCATAATTAAAGAGATTAATATCAGCCGTCCATTCAAACCACTTTCATCTTGACATTGATCCTCTTCATATTTACATGTCATGACACTCTCAAAAAATTATAAATAGACTTCCATTATTCACATGAAGGGGGAGAATAAAGGAGGAAGATAAATGAAGAATTTGGGAGCTTACTTGACGTCGACTACCACTGGAGTTCTTCTCGACTATGGCTGGACTTTCGCCAGTTTCATCAACCACCGCCAAAGTTCTTCCCGACCAATCGTCGGACTTCCGCCTGTTCGTCGATCATCGCCAGACTTCCACCTCGATCACTGCCAGAGTTCTTCATAACGTAGTTATTAGATATGTTACATATACATAGATTATGTTTTTAATATAAAATAATATTTTTCAAAAAAAAAAAAAATACAAATTCCTTACAATTTGAGAGAGAACCTACTTCAAAATGTAGTTCTTTTATTCTCTTAAAATTGATAGAGATAGCGGCAAATCCAAAAAGAAAAATTGACTACTATCATTTTTTTTTCTTAATAGAAAATTCATTTTAACTATTTTGTCCCCCCTCAATAATTATATTTGTTCATAATTCTAAAAAAATGAGACTTTTCTATTATCTTTAAAGTTATGCACGTTCCAATTCTACTTTATTCATCCTTATAAGAGATGATAAAGACTTAATTTTTGCACTAATTCTATTTTAAAAAGCAATAAAAAAAATCATCACAAATGAAGCCAGAGAGCTTAAAAGAGGGCAAATTATTGCGTCAGGTGACCGAACGCAGAGATGCGTTCGGTCTCTCTCTGTCTACAGTAACCTGCGCTTTACTGTAGCACTCTAGCAGTGCTACAGTAAAGCGCAGGTTACTGTAGACAGAGAGAGACCGAACA
>NW_021319178.1:24958222-25027512 GCF_001605985.2 Dendrobium catenatum
CTCATCTGCGCCCTTTGTTATGATTTCCTCTTCTAATATATATACATGTACCTGGAGAACAAATGATTCATTCAGTGAAATGAAGCTTCACTAATCCTTAAGCCAGTTCTTACTGATTCAGTTTTATTTGATCTTTCTAACCTCTGTTTTACGGATTCTTCATGAACGAGTAGACCTGACCCAACCCGGTTATGTAAAAGAGTTAGAAATTCAGAGCCGAGCCCGACCCATCGGGTTGCCGGGTTGAACCGTCCAGATATGGTTGATCCAATTTTTACAAAGGTAGGTATTCTTATTTATTTCTTGCACTTGGGTTTTCATAAATTTACTAAAATAAATAATAATTTTAGTTTCCACGTAATCATAAGCCTCCAAGGTATAAACATTTGGGTGGATCCGACATTGATTGGATTTAAATTAGTTTGAAAATTTTATTTAAACTTTTCTAAAATTGACATTATTGGAAGCCCAATAAACATTATATAGAGGCCTACAAATCTTCATGGAGAGCCTTAAAAAAATTTATTTCATGAATATTTAAATTCTCTATCTTTATGACATTTTACAATTTTTTGTGGTGCAGTTAAGTTTGAAAATAAAATATTAACAAATTAATTGTGTTAATCGTATTTAAGTTTTTTATACTAAAAAACTCACATTATTTTATTATAGGTGGAGTCTAAAATATTATTTAAAAAATAATCTGAGTCCTAAATAAAATTATTCAAGGGTGCTACTAGAAAACATATTGAGCTTATTTTGCCATTTCAAATTATATTGAGCTTAATTAGCTTGCTAATCATGCATGTTGGCAAATCTTTTGCTTTGGTTTACTTAATTTTACATATATAAGAATCAAACTTATTTTGTAACTTCTTCCACAAAGGATCATAAATCGCTAAATCTTGTGAAGCATGTAATACAAGTGATACACAAGAAATATACTGTCATTAATGATAATTTAATGGTGCACTATGTGATTTTTCCTACTTTTTTTCTTACCAACGCTCCAAGCCATGTACTTAAGAAATTATCTCATGCAAGTGTTCTTGTTCTTTAGAACTTCTCCCCCTTTATCATAATAAAATGGGGGCACCATCAAAAAGACAAAACAAACCAATAATACCACAAGATAATGTGACTAACTATAAGCAAAATACAAATAAGAAATCAAAAGTTTATGTCAAGAAATAACATATCAAGAAAATTATAACCACTTCAAATCCAAAGAAAAATAGGTCAGCCAAAAAATAAATAACCCAACTTAGAACTACCCAAATTCTTCATCATCTCCTTATTCTTTTATTTCTTAAAAATCTTATGCTACTTTTGATGCGGTCATTCATCAATAGGAGTTGATTGATCATCCACGCAATTTGTCAATCTAGATTGCATGCTATCTTTATATAGTGGATAAAGGTTAGGTTTCTTATAAGTAATGATAAACTTAATAAAATGAAAAGGATGAGATTGTGAGAGCACTAATAATTTGGATCTTGAAGCGACATAATTTAATGCATGATTGGAAAAATCATCCTATGAAATTAATGGGTTAATTATAAAAATTATCATAGTTGACAAATGAAAGGGCTTGATTGAGTTTTTCAGAGTCATCAACATTTTAAGGATTGGAGTGATGAAGAAAATACTAGATGTAGTACACTTTCATAGATAATTGTAAAGTGTAAATTGGGTGCAATGAAAATATTTCATTTTAGTTATATTTGTGCAGAAATTGTTTAGGAAAAGCAAAAAAAATTATAAGTACTTAACGAGCACCGCACCGCTTATATTTTAGCACCACAATACTGACATCTATATCATCATAGTGCCTAATTCAGACATTGTAGCACCGGCTGTAGTGTTTCCATCTACAACACCCCGACGCTTAATTTAAACATTGCAGTGTTAGCTGCTCAGGAATTTTAAGGAGATCAACAATGTAGTAGAGCCAAATTTAGCACCACAGCTCCTCACAATGCCAATGTGACAAAAATCAACACCGTAACAATGGAGTCATAATGCTCAACTTTTGCACGTTGACCATGTAGCATTCTACACAGATGAGAAGTCGCATTGAATTAGCCAAAGGATGTGCTAGCTAACCATTAACCATGCCTGGTTAGCCTAATGTCATAGCAGAGCAAGCCCAACAACATTGAGGTGCTAGTTCATTTTATACAATCGCAACGCAACCATGTCTAGCGTCGCGATGTTAGAGGCCATTTTTGCACTTGTATAAACAATTTTGTAGTTCTTTTATTGGAAGAGTTCTATCCTTTTTAGTGGAGTCTTGTACATTTGTGTGCCATCCTTTACTGCCCCCTTTGAGTAAAGTCAAAGGGAGGCTTGGTAAGTACAAAATACTTTTATTTGGAGATCTTAGCCTATATTGTATAAGTAATTTTATTTTTCGAGAAAAGAGTGTGAAGAATATCAATTGATCCTTCCAGGTTACATTTATCTTTATTAATTATCCTTTATCTTTTTATTATGAGAATGAAATGAACATGAGTTTACTTTTTTGTGTTATTAATGTTTGGATGAATCTCTAAGTTTTGGATTAATGATGTAAATATATAATAAGTATTTATATAGATTCTTATCCTTTGATTACTTTATAGATATTTTTAATATCCCTCATTCTTAATTTAATGCATACAATGTCCAAGTATGCAATTAATATCTAGTTAGATGTATTGCCTCGATAGAGGAATATTTGAATTAATAAGAGTATTGAAATGGAATGTTGATATAAGTATACATAGGATGTTAAACCTTCTAGGTTTTATGGAGATATTACCTAGACATAGGATGATAAACCTGACTTTTCACCCCTACAGGTTCAACAAAGATCTAGGGATGCATATGCTATGATCCACAACTACACATACATTTTCCTAGTGAGTGTATAAGCTGTTGTTCAACTGTTCACTAGATGTACACTTGACATGCTTGTTTGAGGACAGAATAGCAGTTCCTTGCCGTTCTAATCAAGGGAGTATGTGTTAGTTCTACCATCATGCATAGCTCCTGTGACAAATTGTCAGGGTCTTCCCAATATGATATAGCACACATCTATATCTAATACATTACAAACGATTTTGCATTACTAATATTTTTCAATGAAAAAAATAACATGACACATTTTTGCTACCACTACATCTAATACTTTCTTAACCCAACTAATTTTATAAGGTTGAGAGTTTTTTGTGGTCTTAAGGTGAAGTTTTTGCACAGCTGCTCTTGAAATTATATCTCGGTACACTCACTATCAATTAGCAAATCACATACCTTTCCATCAATAGTGCACTGGGTCTGGAACAACATATGACGTTGCAAGGTAGCGAGATGTCGTGGCGGAAGCACCAGTTTCTTTAATATGTATGTTAAATATTCTCTGTTATCCCCATGTTCTTCCACCTCAAATTCTGAGGACTTTAGTTTAGATGCCCCCACATCAGCAACAATTTCCTCTCCGTTTCCTTCAATTACTTGTAAATGTGGTTGATTCGAACATTCATTTGATTTGTGGCCTGATTGGAAACACCTATTGCATTTGAGAGTGTTTTCTCTAGCATAAGGATTAGCTTTGATTGGAGCCTTCCATTTAACATATGTTTTTGAATCCAATGGGGTGTTGCTACTCACTGGAGCATTATTGTTTGTAATGGGGTTATAGGTGGTTGTGTACTTGGTTTAGCATTTTTTCTAAATTGGGTTGGTGATGGTCATTTATTGATTCGATGGAAGAACCATCGTAGTAGCTACGATTCTGGTTTCAATGCAACTTTAACAGCCTATGAGAGTGTCTATATCAAATTGAGCTTCAATTTTTCTTCATTCAAATCCCCATTGTAGAGAGTGACCAACAAATTTTCAGATTCCTTCAAATTGTTGTGAGCATTGAGGCAATAGAATTCTTAAGTGTAAACACTAATGGAGCATGATCCTTATAAACAATGCTGATGGCTTTGATATAACATCTTCTCAAAATTAGTAGGAAATAAGTGGCTGCATAGGATTTGCTTAATTTTAGACCAACTTCACAATGGTCCTTTGCCTTCTCTTTGTCGATTCTTCGTCAACTGCATTTGCCAAGCCCCCACACCCCATTTAATCGGCATGCCATGTACTTAACATGTCGCTCTAGAGCAATCTCCATGTATTCAAAGAATGTCTCTGTCACATGTTCCCAATCTAGGTAATCCTCCACATGTAATCGACTATATCGAAGAAAGGTATGTCTAGCTTCACCCAAAATTCTCCATTTTTTTTATGGAGCGTGATGCATGGGATCCTCATAATAACAAAATGATTTGTCATTTGTTGCTCCTATCACCCTATGGTGCATGTGTGGTTTCACTTCCTCCTCCGAATTAGAGACTTCAGTAGCCACAATAGGGATTTGCCTCCAGTGTTGGGTCTTTGCTACAAGGACTAAAATGTCCATAATGGGTACCTGAGATTGCATTCATGAAGCTGGTTGTGAAAGCAACATTGCTCGGAACTGTTGAAGAGCATTTCTCAAATTTGTGGAGAGATGAAAAAGACCCTCTGTCAACTCGTCTAGTTGTATGGTGACGCTCACATGCGCTGCCCACAAGGCTTCCAAACATGGATAACTGTTAAGGGTTGCACTTATGCTTCTTTGTTCCGTGATTTTTTTAGAAGCTTACTAGCTTTGATACGAACTAGCATAAGAGCTCATATTCCTCCACACATGAAGAGAATAATTCAAGTTAAAAAGCTATAATATTATATAATCTTCCCTCTATAAAAACTCCTAAATAAATTATATATTTGAACTGCAAAAAGTTATAAAATGTACTACGTAACTAAAAATAGCAGAAATTGTAAAGAGTAGTGCTAAACATAACAAAAGATAAAGTGTGCAGCGATGCACAATAACTATGATGATCCACATCAGAAAGATACATATATTTATTAATCATAGGTCTCAACCTAGAGCAATAGAAGAAAAATCATCCCATTAACAAAAGTTACAAAGAGACAGTTAAAAAAAAGGGACTCACAAATGACATAAAATAACCATAGAGTAAGGAGAAAGCACATGTGATGCCCTAAAAAGGTTCTTCCCTTGGAAGAGGAACATGTGTATCATTTTTGAAAAAGTATTCATAAATAAGCCCAGCAAGCCCGCCACCTATGAGAGGCCCAACCCAATAGATCCAATGGTCAGTCCAATCACCAGATGCCAACGCTGGCCCGAATGATCGAGCAGGGTTCATTGATGCTCCTGAGAAAACCCCACCTGCCAAAATGTTAGCTCCAACAACAAGCCCAACAAGAAATGGGCCGAACCCAGTAGGGACGTTCTTCTTAGGGTCGACTATAGTAGCATAGACCGTGAATAGGAGTGAAAAGGTGAGAACAATCTCCATGATAACTCCTTGGAGGGCTCCCATCCCAGCAACAAGTGTGTGGACTGGTGTCTCCTGCAAACAAATGATGAAATACACTCTATTATATATAGAAAAAATTATGCATCAAAATAAAGTTCTAAATACCTCTATTTTAAAAGATAAAACATGTTCTAATTCAAAAGTTAAAAAACAGAATTATTTTACTGCTAAAAAACTATGCTATATTGTAGTCTTAGGGCTATATATATATATATAGCCCTTAAGCATTTCTTTTAAAAAACATATAAAGTAATTGAAGAATTAAAATTTACTGCTTTATTCCTTATGCAATGTTATCATTTTAAACAAAGCATAAATTATGCATACACTTACCTTCTTCGTATATAACAAAGAAGTTCAATGAATAGAGAGCTTCTAAAAATTTAATTTAACGATATTGTTTCAGTAAGTTGGGACTAAAGCTTAATTTGGGATAAATTTTTTTAAATCATAATCATGATTTTTATTTGAATTTTTTTAACTAACAAATTATTTTTATAACTTTAAAAAGTATTAACTCTACTGCAGTTTTACAAAATAATAAGAAAGTTGTCGCAAACAAAATCTAAGAATTTGCTTGGGATAGCTTCAATATTTTACGAAAAACAACTTCATAATATAAAAATTTATTGAAAGCAATGAAGTAATAATGGCCAAATAAAAATTATAATTACAGTCTGATAAGCAAAAGTTGTCCCGCAAGGTTTTTTTTGGGACTACCTACTTACTGCTTCTTAAAATAGTTTTCTAATAAAAAATTAATGGTTGCCTGGTTGGTGTCTCTTTCAGTTTCAATAGCCTCTCTTTCTCTTTGCATTGTCTCTTGCTTCTCCTCCCTTTGTAATTATGGCTGATTTTTTTTTAATATTTAAGTTAATTAAGATAAATTTATACATGCACATCACATATTTTAGATTTGAATTCAAAATCTCTTAGTTGATAGCTAAAGCTTCCAACCGATAAATCAAAATGAGTTGCAATTTAGGCTCTATTTGGGACGGCTTTTTATTGCTTCTTAAAATAGTTTTCTAATAAAAAATTAAAATTTATGTACTAAAAAACTATTTTAAAAAATAATAAAAAAATCCATCCCAAATGGAGCATTGTTATGCTTAATTTATGACCAATTGTGCGGTGATTGAGGCTGCCACTTCATGTATGACTGAGGGCAAATTATTACGTCCGGTCACCGGACGTCCAGACACCCAATACAGATGCGCTACGTCACCCGAATATACTGAGTCCCGATGCATTTTGATGACTTGGCGCGTCTGGATTGGTGTCCGGATGAATCCGAACACCATACGTAATAATTTGCCATGACTGAGAGGGTCCCCCACCACACCATAACTAATAAAGAAAGTGGAAGAACTGCCGATCACACTTTAGGAAAGATGCACAGGCATTTTGTCAAGTGGTGTAAAATAAAAGAAGCACTATATGGTTGTTGCCTTTATTCTTATTGAGTACAATTCATAGCTTGGACTTTCTACTTTAAGAGGTCTTTTCATTTTCAACACAATGGTGTTCTTATTCCAATCTCTCCATCTTTTCAAAGTATTTTTAATTAGTTGCTCTCATCATGGAATATCTAAGTTGCTTGCATCATTGATTTATGTTTCATTTGAGACAGATTTCTTATTGCTTTCTAACATATTTTTTTTTAGTATAAAAATTTTTGGTCTAAAAAGCAATCTCAAACACACCCTTATAATATTTATTTATTTATTATTATTTTTTGTTATGTTTCTAAAATATTAGATGTTTCTTATTTCTAATAATTTGTATCATACTTAATGAGAAATATAATGGCTATAAAGTATGAGGTTTAGATGCTTGATAGCTAAACAAATTTTGAGCCTTAAGAACAAAGATTCAAATTCTTCTAATTTTCCATAGGCTTGTGAAGGAATTCATAGAACATTCAAATCTATGTGAGGCTATGAGTGAAGAAAGAAGAAAAGGATGAAAAATCTCCCTTCATAAATCATGAATTGTTGATGGAAGAGGTATTGATGAAAGTCATAGAGGAAAGAACAATAAAGGTGTTGAAGCTCAAGTGAAAGTTCTTGCATATGACAAATAGCCTCTTCAATAAAATGTATCAAAATAATAAATTGTTTTTACAAAATATATTAGAGCAGCAATTATATAATTACATCATAATAAGTTTAATTTTATTATTAAATTATGTTTTGGTGAATGAGTAGGATAAAAATTTGTTGTTCTTAACTTCTTATGATTTTTATTTCTTATTATAAATATTTTCATGTTACCATGTTGAATAGTAGAAATATTATAAGCTTATAAAATATTAAGAATTTACTATTTTTTTCTAAATATATAATAGATGAAAAGCCAATTAAGTGATAAAAAAGTTATGATTTGTCAGAAGAAAGAGCATATGAAAGGAAATTATCAAACTTTAAGGAGTAAGGAGCATCATGCTGATGATAATCATAAGGAGGTTGTTAGTAAATATTAATATTTTTATAGATTGGTCATACGTAGATTTTGTTAGCGCCATTTTGGTAATTATTAGAGTCAGATGTAGTGATTAATAGGTTCTAGATTCAACATATTTGACACATATGTATCCTCTCTCTCACTCTCTCTCTCTCTCTCTCTCTCTCTCTCTCTCTCTCTCTCTCTTTCTCTCTCTCTCTCTCTCTCTCTCTCTCTCTATATATATATATATATATATATATCACTTTTAAGTTATGTGCTAGTACTATAATTATAAGGAACATAATGTGGTACGTAAGACATTTTTGTTTTGGCATAATAGAGATAAGGACACATTATTGTGTGGCTAGAATATTAACAAAAGTGAAGCATGTACCAAGCCTTAAGAAGAGTTTGATATTTTGTTAAGTCTCCCTATGAAGAAAGACAACTTTCTAGAGATTTTTACTATGGGACAACCATGAAAAAAGGTGAAGGAAGTTTATGAACTATATGTTTACTATGGAACAATCATTTCAAAAAACTGTCTAATTTCAATATCACCTATCTTAGAGTATCATGAATAAGGAAGTAGAAAAGAAATATTTTGGCTACATGTCAAATTCTAGAACAAAGGAGAGAACAAGTTGCACAAAATCATATTATAGATGATTGAATGGATCAATCTCATGTTACACAATATATCCTAAATTTAGTACCCCTACTTCTTCCACCAACATAATTATGAGATGATTCAAATTATTTCAATTTCAATCTTGATATGATTAATTGGACCAAAATTAATCATCATGAAAATCTTCTTATTAGTTTAATTCCAAACCTTAACTAATTTTCCTATTAAGACCCTAGCAAGTTAGCTAAAAATCCTAACCTAACTCATAGATTTAGTTGACTAAGACCAACCTTAAAATAACCCTAAGACCTATTTAAATTTCTTATGCCTTATTTGTGTAATTATCTATTTACAAACTTCTTATCCCTTAAATTAATTAATATGATTACTATAAAATTGAATCAATTCAAATTTTAAATTTGTGGGCTCCAAAAATTTCTTCCTTGATCTCTCTGCATATTGGGTTTTAAACAAGGCATTACCTAGAGATTTTGCCTTCATTTTGTGAGGATTTTATGATTTTATGATTTGAGTACATGTTTCCTATAGGTGCAAGCTAGTCATTAAACAGATACATAGTATTTGACATACAATAGTAGCATATCTGGTATTTGAAAATTTGACATTTAAAATTAAAAATTCACCACCATGCACTTCAAGTAAATGATGAGGGGAATGATGATAAACTCTATCAAGATCCCATGTTTCCATCATTTCGTGTCATCATGGTCCCTAGTCTACTTAGTCAGAGTAGGTAGTCGACCCAACTTGACCAAAGGATCCTTATCGGCATAGGTTGCTTCGTCCAAGGGTATTTTGTAGGCATGGGATGAATATTTATCTAATGTGATAAATTTGAATCTTTTAGCTAACAGAGGGCTTTGTGTCCTATCGATCATATCATATTAATTCATTACTCAATAATTTGGAATTTATGGGGAACATACGAGCTCTGACCATGACCATAATTTAATGGTGTCATTTGAAGGCAATACCATACGGTCAGATGGTCCCGATTATAACTATTTACATGTGGTGTCATTTGACGGTGATACCAACAGTTAGAGAACTTGTGCCACATCTTTGCTGACAAGAGACAGATTGAGAATGAATCCTAGTGATATTCTCGACCAGACATTTGCTCTTTGTGAGCCAAAGTGATTTCTCATATTTGTCCACCTCGGCAAATTGTTGTGGAGGATGATTATGTATTTTACTTTAAGTATTTAGGTGCTTTATTTTAATTTTAAATATCCTAGGTTTAGATGATTTTTGAGTTTTAAATTTTAATGGGAATTTGAGAGGCATTTTAAATATATGTGGTCCCCTTGATCAGTTATGAGTTTCTATCAGCACAGTCATTATCAAGATGTTTATGGGTAATTACATTTTCTCGATTGAACCTAATCGACTCTGTCTAATTACCAACAGAAGATCGGGTTTTTTGTAGGCTTTATGTCTTTATTAGTGAATCTTCATTATTATAGATCTTGAAGGCCAAATATGAAGCATAAAACATATATCCCAGACGGCGCTACGCCTGTATATTCGTTCAATGGTTCGAAACGTGTCAACTCCTATCCATTCATGTAGAAGGATCAGATCCAAACTTGAGTTCATTTCTTGATCGCGCAACATTTTTTGACGTTACATGTGTGCTCACATCACTCTCGTCGAGGCTCATACGGGTATATACTTTTATATGTATTTTGCATGATGTGTTTTATATTTTGTAATGTGTATATGTATGATGTGACTATGTCAATGTATAAAGGTTTTTTATAATATCCAACTATAATTAGTTTTGCAGGTGATGATCATTTGAAAAATATGCAAGTTTTGTATTTAAGGGCCTATAAACGCCTTATGTCGGTTTGTGCGAGTGTTGCGGATTGGGTGGCATTGTTTAGCAGTGCATTTTTATACAATATTTGCATATCATCGGCAACGATAACATTAAGGAACAATGTATGGAGAACACAACTTTTTGCCCCCGGAGCTAATGTCTCAATGACCTCAAGCTTTTCCTACTACACTTCGAGTTAAAATTCTGCAACTCAAATTTACTTAAAACTTGACATTCGGGTTTGATTGTAAGACTTTCAAGGTTGCATTTATAGGAAGGCTCAATGAAACCACTGAAATGAAAAATTATTTAGTTGAAAAAGCTTTAGAAACTTTTGCATGGCTCGAAGCCTTCCACCATTTTGGGCCATTAAAGCTACCATGAATATCATGATCAATCTCATAGTTTCTTTCATGAACAAAATGCCCAGTTTCTAAGCTTGCTTTAATCCGACATGCATTTAGAACTCATCTACCATTTAGAATAACCATGAGATATTTTATTGTTCTGATTCAAACTCTATCTTCATTCGTAGCACTGATGACATGGGTCATATTTTGCTTCCATTGATGAGTTACAAGCTTATCACTCAGTCTAGCAAACTTCTCCAAGATTACCTTCTCATCCTTAGAGAGTTTAGATCCATAAATTATCTAATCACTACTTAGACTAGATAAGGACATCCAAATTGCATAAAATCAAAGTCTCCATTGATACACTACTTAGACTAGATAAGGACATCCCAATCTCCTTATCCGCATAACAGAAGACTTAAATTTTTGCGTAAACAGAAACCACCATTGCATGTAAATCATAATAACTTGCAAAACAATGTCTGCAACACATAACACAGAAGAAAGAGCAGCAACTCATTAAATGGATATGTCCATACTCCCCTGTTTTTGGGCGAATTATTACGTCCGGCGTCCGAATCGTCCGGAGGCAAATCCGGACGTGCCACTGGGTGATGTGGCACGTCCGAATTTGCCCTATATTTGAGAAAATAGGGAGATAGAATCCAAATATCACCGCCTTAAAGATGAGAAAGACAAAGGATGACACTCTCTCAATCACCGTCGTATTTAATGAATATAAAATACGTTTCTCTCATCTCCTGATTTCATTCCTTTCATTTTCAGCTTAATGGAAGGCGTGCTGTCTTCTGCCTAATCCAGGTGTCAACAGGTGTCCATTACTCACCAGTCACCAAGCTACCAAGAATGCAATGCAATGTGATATTAATTTTTTTTTGTTGATTTAGACAGTAGGGAACAAGACCATTTCCTAAAATAATAATAATAAAAATTAATCATAAATTTTTTTTTAAAAAAAATTAATTTATTTTCACATGAATTCAATTTCTTAATAATTAATAATATATTTATTTCAAAACAGGTTGAAAAACTTGGTATCTTGGGACAAATTTTAAAGAGTAGTTTGTTATTTATTAAAATTAATATAAGAAGTATATTTAGAAAATAATTTAAAAAAGAGTAAAAATATCAAATGAATTGACGAATTATGAATATGTCAAATCATATTGACGAATTATGAATATGTCAAATCATTTGGCGTATTCTAAATGCGCCATCTAATTTGATGTATTCAAAGTAAAATTTTAAATAATATATAACTATTATTTAACTCAATTTTTCATTCTAAGATTTTATTTTTTAAATATTTAATAATATTATATAAATTTTCTTGTTAAAATATAATTTAAAATATTTATAGTATATATATATATAAGACAATATTCTGAAACCATTAAAAATTTAGACAATCCTGCAGAACTAGCCACTAAACATAACTTCCATTTAATATCAAAGCTCTCTTCATCATCCAGATTCCAGATCAACGGAAAACATGCAGATATTTATATCATATCAATAGGTTTCTAAAACATTTCGTCAAAATATCATAAGAGCTGAGAATACACAGAAAGATCAAGCATTTAAAAGAAAGAGTAGAAGACATGAACTAAAATAACTATCAAGTTCTTCAACTATACTGCAAAAGCAATCCTCTTACCTTATCATTGCAGAAGCGGAATGATAGATGAAGGGTAATCTGTCCTCCTTCCTGCAATCGAATAGTAAGCCAATATCTGAGCCGGATGAACTGTAACTTGATCTCCATTGTTTTCTCCTCCCTCTTGCCTACGAGGGATCAATTCTATGTTCCAGAACGGCCGATCCATAATCATAAGATCTTCGCCATTTGAAGACATAACGTAACCTTGCACCCATATGTACCTCAAGGAAGGTAATTGCAGCACAACAAGGGCCAATGCACGCTCGCTGAAGCAGCAGCCACGAAGCTCCAGCTTCTGAACCTTCGGACAACCTCGCGCAAACCGTAGAAGCCCCTCATCGGATTCGCCAACATGACCGAGAAGCATCCATTTGATGTTGTTGCTGTATTGGCCAAGATAGCCAAGGCCGACGTCCGTTAGGCCACCAGGTCTAAGATAAAGAGAAAACCTCCTGAGCTTTGTACAACCCCTTAGCAATGCAAGAATCCCGTTATCGAGAGGTAATTCTGTTATGCGTTGCTCCCTCTCAAGTAAAACTAGCCGAAAATCACGAAGGTTTTTGCTGTTGGTGCCGAAGGATTCCAAGGCGGAGTTCTTGATGTCAGAGACGTATACAGCCAGATATTCCAGTTCTAGACAACCTTGAGCTACAGCTAATAAGCCTATATGTGAAACCTTGCCGTGTTCATCCTCTAGGCCTAGTTCATCCTCCCCTCTTTCTATCCTAAGCCTTCGCAATTTCGTACAGGTCTTGCCAACAACTTGCAGACCTTTGTCTCCGATCACATCCCTCACCTGTAAATAAGTTTTGAGGAAAAGAGAAGATGACTTAGTAAGATAATTAATATTACAATTAAGATGGTTGAATATATGGAGTGTAATTTTAGTAGTAATAGAAATAGTGAGGGGATTGTGACTTTGGGCAATCAAGTCATTAATACGAGTACACATTTTAGATATTTTGGATCTATTGTTTAGAGTGATGGTGAAATTGATCGGGATATTATTAGCAGAATTCAAGTTGGATGGTTGAAGTGGAGGAATGGATCAGGTTTATTGTGCGATAGAAAAGTCCCCATCAAATTTAAGGGAAAATTCTATAAGATGGTGGTGAGACCTGCAATGCTTTATGGTGCTGAATGTTGGCCATTAAAAGAGAAGCATAATACTAAGTTAAGTGTTGCAGAGATGATGATGCTTAGGTGGATGAGTGGCTTGACCCTTAGAGATAGGATACGAAATGAGCATATACGTGAAAAGGTTGGAGTAGCTCCAGTGAACATAAGATTAGAGAGAGTCGCCTTAGATGGTTTGGTTACATTAAACGGAGGCCTTCCAATGACCCGGTTAGGAAAGTTGAGGTATGAGATTTGACTTATGTTAAGGAAGGTAGCGGTAGACCTAAAAAGACTTGGTTAGAAAATATTAGAAATGATCTCTCTTTATTAGATTTAAATGAGAATTTCACTTTTAACCGGACAAAATGGAGAAAAAGAATTCATGTAGCCAACCCCACGTAGTGGGACAAAAGCTTGATCTTGTTGTTGTTGTCAAATGAAGATGGTGAGGCATTTTGGAGCAACTATTGAAGGATACCTCAAGAACTTCTAAGTTAGGGCAACGCTGAATAAGCTGGCAGTGGTCCTCAGTGCTTAAAAATGTATATTGTAGGTCCAACTTCTTCAGGGCAGCAGCAACTGGAAATATTATGTGCATCTCATCCATCCCCAGGTAGCTGAGACCTAAACTACGTAGCTTTCGTGGAAAAGAAATCTTGCTGTACTTATTATCGTCTCCAGCTTGACCATCAAAAGAACCCCCACCAAACTCTTCTAGCCCAGTAGCCATGTCCAAGACGCCAACTAAGTCAGAGATATCGCATTCACTAATCTTCAGAGAAACAAGAGACTGGCAGTTTTTTGCAATTAACGCGAGGTCTTTCCATGAAACCTGGAGCTCAGTATTATAAAAACTTAACGTCTCAAGAGCAGAATTGTTCATTGCAAGATGATGTAGCCAGTCTCCATTTTTCTCAAAGATGGAGCTCTCGTCCAGAAATAAAGTTCTGAGGGATCTGCAGAGGTTAATAGTAACTTTTGCTAATTAAGAAAAATATAATGTGCTAAAACAAGAATAGTGGCAACTAACAAATTTCATGAAACCGGTAAATTGAGATGACAACAAACGCAAATAAAAAGGACTACCTCGCAATATAGAAACACTTTCAGCAACTTCAAACGAATATTCAAAACAATTTGCATGCCCAAATATAAATAGACTTAATAAAGAATATAACTATACTTCTTAACACCAAGAAACAAGCTTTAAAATAAGTAACTTATAAAACATCAAGTTCTTCCACAAGAAATCTGCGGAATTATTATTCATTCCAATGGAAGCAAGGAAGGATTTTGAAATTAGACAAAGAAGCATACAAGAAATAAGGCTTCTTTACTAGGACAATTTGGAAATAAAAGAAAACATGCAGACTACAAAGAAGAGTTGGATATGGCAATCAGTTGGATCTTTAAAAGAATAAACAACAAAAATGTCACCAAGGAAATAAAATCAGGACAAATAATGATGAAGTTTTTAAAAGGTTCCAAGGTTGTTGGAGTGGTGGTGGAAGGTTTAGTATTGGTGGAAGGCTAAAAAAGATAGTGACTAATTTTAGGATTTGAGGCAGATTTCTGGATAATTTTTTTTTTTCCAATGAATGGTAAACTTTTCTTTGATGGAAAAAAGTGAGAAACTCAAAATCAGATGTTCGGGATATTAAAGAACTAATAGATATGATTTGAGGTCAATTAAATATGTGGATAGTAACATAAGAATTTTTTTTTTTTTTTTTTTTTTTTTTTTTTTTTTGAATGAATTAGGGCTTCTAAATGAGTAGGGTTGAAATTGTTTAATGCTTTAGGAAGATAGTAGGAATGCATAAGAACTATAAACAGGGAAAAATATATTAGAGTTCACAATTTTTAACAATGATTCATAAATCAATCAGAAAGCTAGTAGCAACAACTACTATAAGACAAAATTTTGTAAAAGATTTATGCGATTTTTCATTGAACCAATAGGGGTATAAATAGCACATGATTTTTTTAAGAAAAAGAGGTTAAGATCTCACCAGATTTGAAAACAAATAATGCACTCAATTTTTTAAAAAATCAATTAAATATTTTATTGTTTTTTATTGAATCCTCAATTTAGATTGCATCAACTCTGCTTAACTTGATGAACTCTGCTTCATAGAGTTAAAAGTGTTATGGTGATATGAGAGGCTCAATATTCCATTTG
This sequence comes from Dendrobium catenatum, assembly GCF_001605985.2. NCBI lineage: Eukaryota > Viridiplantae > Streptophyta > Magnoliopsida > Asparagales > Orchidaceae > Dendrobium > Dendrobium catenatum. Next base: position 24,973,909 of record NW_021319178.1, read on the forward strand.
TCTGCAAGTGGAGTATCTATAAATTTAGGAACATCATGTAGTATAATATCTATAGCTACTAAGCTAATTGATAATGACAATAGTTTTAGAAGTAAATCTACATCTCCGATAAGCAGGTTAGTTTGTCAATCCCAATACTTGATAAACACTTAAGATTTGAAGATAGCATATGCAATGAAAATAAAGTAGAAAAAATGTTAGGAAGCAAAACCAGAAAATAAGTAATAAATCAAAAGGTTCTACTCACCATGCTGTATTTGGTGAATTCATAGATACGAAATTCAGTGCAAGTTAAAAAATAATCATTATTACTATAGTTCTGAGGTAAATCATTTTAAAAAAATAGCTTTATTGCTATTTATTTTAACTCAATGATACATATATGAATAAAGGTTGAATATATAAAGTGCCAAGTAAAATGTAGCATCATACAATAAATGATGAGTCCTATAAATTAAATTATTAAGCATTAAGAACAAACCACCAATTCCATAATGCATCATAAGATGCTTAATAAGGCGAGTAAAATCTGACAAAAGAGGGATGATATTTCATCATTGGACTCCCTAATGTGTGCGTGTCAAATAAGATAGATAGGAGATTTGAGATCATAAAAGATATCATTTTTTTTAAATTGCACAATTAGAGTCCGCTTCAAGGTTTGCCTCAACAGTTTAACACAATTATAAAAAAAGGCAATGAATCGCATGCCTCATGCTTGCTTGATGAGGCTTATGCCTTAATCAGGATGACGCATGCCTCAAGTTACGTTGCTACACAATTTGAACTCAATTTTGAATGTGTTAGCCTACAAAATTAATGTTAAGGTTATATATATATATATAAAATTAAACCTATTTACCATGCCTAAACCAGACCAAATTTGCAAAGAATCGCACAAACTCAAACTCACATCTGCATGATGCACACTGCATGACCGCAATCAATCCTATTGTGTGCCTATCCTCACTACCACCGCTATTTCTCCTCCAACACCTCTTCTCTTGTTGTTGAAAACCCATTTCATTATTTATAATATGGGGTAGGACATAAAGCAACTAATTATAATGATGATTCTAATAAAAACCACTTTAAGTTATTAGAGTAGGGGAGACTTTTGAATTCATAAATTATGAACTTAGACTGCTTGTTTATGTTGACCTGGGAGACTATATATGTAACGTAGTTTATATCATTATATGACTTTTAATAGCCTTACTTTGACTTTTATGATCTTATTTTAACATCCTACTTTGATGTTAATATTTTATTTATTATTTTATATTTTTTTATTAATGTAATGGTTTAAGTAAAAGACTTATGCATCAAAATGCCCCAATGCTTGAGTCTTGCCTTAAAAAAAATCTCAATATTTGATTGCAGAATTTCAAACCTTGATAGGTATATGTGAGCTCCGAAAATTCGCGCCCTAACCTCCCCCGCTTTTAGGAAGTTTTAACGCTTTAAGTTCAGGGGGAAAATTTCAGAAGGCATATTGGGTTTAAAATAAGAGACTACCCAAAGATTTTGCCCTCATTTTGCGAGGACTTTATGACCTGAGTTCTAGTTTCTTATAGGCGCAAGCCCCTATAGTTAATTACCCCTCCCGATGCCCCTATAGTAAATTATCCCTCCAGATAACGAGAGAGAACTTTCGATTAAGGTTAGTTGTCAATCAGATTCGTAGAGATACGTGGTATCTGACGTATAGTAGCAGCACGGGTTTGGTATTTGAAATTTTGATATTCAAAATTAAAAATGTCAACATCTTGCACTTAAGGAAGATAGTGGGAGAATGGATGATGGACTCGATCAAGATCCCATGGTTTTGTTATCCTGGGTCATCATTATCCTTGATCTGCCTAGTAAGAAGAGGTAGTCGACCCAACCTAACAGAAGGATCCTTGTCGGCAACCATGGGTTGCATCATCCAAGGGTACCTTCTAGACCTCGGGTGGATGTTTGTCTAAAAGGACAAATTTGAATCCACTTTAGCTGATAAAGAACTTTGTGTCTTATCAATCATATCCTATTGATTCATATATTAAAGATTTAGTATCATTGGGAGCATACGAGCTCTGGTCATGACCATAATTTAATGGTGTCATTTGGTGGCGAATCACCTAGTTCAGAGGGCCCAGTCATAACCTTTTATTTGCAGTGTCATTTGGCGACAAAACCGTCCGTTGGAAGATATGTGACACGTCCTTGATGGCAAAAAACTGTTTGAGAATGAATCTTAGTGATATTCTCGACCAAAAATTAGTTACTTATGAGCTAAAGTGATATTTAAATTTGTCCACCTCGGCAAACTATTGCGGAGCGTGGATGGGTTTTGCTTTAAGCGTTTTGGTGTTAATTTCAATTTTAAATATTTGGTATTTTTGGAGTTCTGAATTTCATAGGCATTTGAGAATTTGGGAGATGTTTTGAATATTTGAAATTAACCTCTTCAGTTGAGATATATATTCAACACAACCATCATCGGGGTATTTATGGGAAATTTCATTCATGGGTTGAACCTTCGACTCTGTCGACTCTGTCTACAGAGGATCGAATTCTTTATTGACTTTATGGCTTTATTAGTGATTTTTCTTGGTTATGTCCTTGAAGGCATAATATGAACGTATTAAAATAAATATCTTGGTCAAATCCGTAACCGTATATTTATTTGATAGTTCGAGCTGTCCAATGTTTAAAATTGCGTAATCGGGTATTAAGGCGTTTTTCGTTCTTGAGACAAGGCGTAAGCCTCAAAATCAAAAAATTGCGTAAACATAACATGATAAATTTTGTATATACTAATGAGTAAATAATATATAAAATATAAAAATGCACAAGATATGAAGTGAAATCAAAATATCCCAATAATAAGACAACATGAAATATAGTTCAACTCAAACTCTATATTTCCCAAATCACAGTATTATTTTCATTAACATGTAATTCCAAAAATAAATAGTAAAGACACATCACATAAGAACCCATAAGTCATTAGCACTGTCATCACTAAGGGGGTCTTCATTTGAATCATCATTATGATGAATTTCTATCTCCCCTTCTTCCTCTCCTATAGAGTCCAATGTCTCCCAATCAGCTCCTTCCTCAATATCGATTATCTTCCTCTCATCTAAATATTTTCAAATAATTATGCTTCACTTATTCTACATTAAGAAAACTTATACAAATGATGCACTCATGAAGAAGTAAACTATCACTAATATTTTTTATTGTAAGAGTTATTTTGAAGTTTTGCTTGTTTTCAAAGTTCATAAGTTATTTTTATGGAAAGATACTGAGCGATACCGAGCATGTACTGAACGGTACCGAACATTTTGTAATATTCCACTATAGCTAGCTATGAAAGTGATTGTTGCCGACGAGCATGCAGGATTTTGTCTTGGAAACCATAGAAGCCTTTTGTCCATTTATATACATGTTGCAAATCCGTTGGTGTGACGTCATGTTTCAGTGGGAATTTATAAATGTCTTCTGTTCGTTTGTATGGATGTTGCCGATCCAGTGGCGTGGCATCATAAGTGTGAGTTGCTTGCTGCTTTATTCAGGCAGGCTATCATGCACTAACGAACCTCCTTTTGTGACATGATTAATCAGCGCGTTGGGCTTCATTTGTCGTGCGTCAGCAATGCAGTTTCGTTCACTTCATCTTCCGCATATTTCCCTCTCCTTCAACATTCATTCTGCAAAATTGTACTTCTACCATCAGATGCACTATACGACATATCATGAACCTTCCACCTGTTGTCTGCAAGTAAACTCATCTATTCGGCGTGACAGCCTGGCATCGTATATGTGATGCTTTAATTTACTAGTGGCCCACAATTTTTAACTACAGATTCTATGCTTTTGCTTATAGGTGAATCGTAGCATTTTGTTGTAGATAGTTCGTTGCCTTTTGTGAGCGAGTTATTGCATATTACAAGTTTTATTGGAGATTTAGGAGTCACCCGTTATTGTATACGAACTACTGTGTACACAACAAATTTTCTGTAGTGGCTCGAAGATGCCCATATTTATCACAGGATCATTGCTTTTTTCTATAGACAATGTATCGCATTCATCGTCCGTTACACACTTACATTATATATGTTTGTAAGAGATTTTGTTATTTGCAGGCAGGACCATTGTATGTATTGCAAACCCTCCATTGTCATATGCAGGCAAGTGGCACTAAATGCAAATCTTCTAGTGCTACCCATAGGTAGAGTGTTGTACACATGACGGATCATCTGTTATTATTCGCAAATGTTACTACGGCTCGTTTGCTGCTTTCTGCATGATGAGCTTCCTGTGGTGGCTCGCCGGGGGGGTTTGAAGGAAAATATAATTTGCATTAATAAAGAAAAGAACTTATTACAACCTACTATGTGATAGAGATTCTATCACAATCCTTTAACAAGAAAAGAAATGTAGGAGGGATCTTATTACAACTCAAATCATCCCAAAAGAAATCACCTAATAAGCCAAGGTTAGCACAATAATCTGCTAACTTATTACATTTTCTATTTGCAAAATGAAAAAAGAACTTTCCAAAGCCTTCCAAGAAAGATAAGTCCTCCCATTCTTCCTTATGCTTGTAGGGGGAGTTAGTGTATTTGGTACTGCTGCATATTCTCCACCTTTCCTGTAGTAGATCGCTATGCTTTATTTGTGAGGTTGATTTCCTCATTGGAGAGAAAGGAGTGAAAATCTTTGAGATAAATTTGTTGTAGTTTTGTTTGGATGGTTGTATTGAATGCATTGTAAGAAGAGGGAAGATCATTTAAATTATAGAGGATGATATTTTTTAGGATCTAGAGGTGTACTAGAAACCTCTATTGTAATGACTTTGGATTATTTCCAAATGATATTATTGCAATGATTGTTTCTTCATGGATAAATGGTGACATTCATTTTGAAGTTGGAGAATGTGGGGATGGTTAGTAGATTGAAGGCAATGGTTTAGATTTGTCCAAATTTCAATGGTGGAGTCTAAGTTGAGAACATAAGTGAGAAGTAACAGTGAGATAATGAAGTTTAGGCTAGCTGTGAGAGGTGGGAAAGGAATTGACAAGGGGGGAAGGTGCTGGTGCGATCGAGGTAGTAGCCTTCAAAGTCATTAGCCCTAAAAAGCATGAGGACTTTTGAGTGCCATATAGGATGGTTATTGGGAGTGAGCTGGGCGTTGATGATGCTTTTGATACTGGACATAAGAAAATTGAGAGAGGGGATAGAGAGTTCATGAAGGCAGCTGCTGGTTCATAAGTGACGGCTCTTTGAAGTACATTAGGATATGACATATGACATTAGATAAGAAGAATGGATGTCATGAAGCTACATGTTCTGATGCAATGAAGGCATTCTACAGTAAATGAGTAAAGGAAGAAGAAGATAAAAAAAGGACAAGAGGAACTGGAAAAGGTTTTTGTATCATTTTTTCAGTAATTTCAAAACACTTACAGTGGCCGTTTTATACTTCTAACTACTGCAGAGTTTGTTACTATAGTACAAAGATTGTTAGAGATCAATGGTGTAAATCAGTGTTGCTATTTCTAATGAATAGCTGATTCATATTGTTGAGTTCTGTTAAAATATATATTATATAAAAACCTGAAAAATTGGCCTCATCAGCAACAACAACAACAACATCAAGCCTTTATCCCACTACGTGGGGTCGGCTACATGAATCTTTTTTCTCCATTGTGTCCTATTAAAAGTCAAATTCTCGTTTAAATCTAATAAAGAAAGGTCATTCCTAATATTTTCTAACCAAGTCTTTTTAGGTCTACCCCTACCTTTCTTAACACAAGTCAAATCTAATACCTCTACTCTCCTAACTGGGTCATCGGAAGGCCACTTTTTTATGTGACCAAACCATCTAAGGCGACTCTCTCTAATCTTATCTTCTATTGGAGCTACTCCAACCTTTTCACGTATATGCTCATTTCGTATCTTATCTCTAAGGGTAAAGCCACTCATCCACCTGAGCATCCTCATCTCTGTCACACTTAACTTAGTATTATGCTTCTCTTTTAATGGCCAACATTCGGCACCATAAAGCATTGCAGGCCTCACTACCATCTTATAGAATTTTCCCTTAAGTTTGAGGGGTACATTTCTATCACATAACAAGCCCGATGCATTCCTCCACTTCAACCATCCAACTTGAATTCTGTTGATAATATCCCCATCTATTTCACCATCACTCTGAACAATAGATCCAAGATATCTAAAACGTGTACTCTTAATACTCTTATTAATGAATTGATCGCCCAAAGTCACAATCCCCTCACTAGGTCTATTACTACTAAAATTACACTCCATATATTCCGTTTTAGATCTACTCAAGCGAAAACCTTTAGACTCTAAGGTTGACCTCCATAATTCAAGTTTACCTTCAACTCCCTCTCTAGTCTTATCAGCAAGAAGAATATCATCAGCAAAAAGCATACACCAAGGTACATCCTCTTGCAAATGTCTAGTGAGAACATCCATGACCAAAGCAAAAAGATATGGGCTTAAGGCTGATCCTTGATGTAACCCAACCGAAATAGGGAAATACTTGGTCAAACCACCTTGTGTTTGAACACAAGTAATAGCTCCTGCATACATATCTTTAATGATTTGAATATAAGCAATATTGACTCCTTTCTTTTCAAGAACTCTCCATAGCACTTCTCTTGGAACTTTATCATATGCTTTTTCTAAATCAATAAATATCATATGTAGATCCTCCTTATTTTCTCTATATTTCTCCATCAAACCTCTTAATGAATGTATGGCTTTCATAGTCGACTTACCCGGCATGAATCCAAATTGATTTTGAGAAACATTAGTATCACGCCGCAACCTATGCTCCATAACTCGCTCCCATAGTTTTAAAGTATGACACATTAACTTAATACCTCTATAATTCGTACAATCCTGTGCATAACCTTTATTCTAAAAAATAAGAATAAAAAATCTCGAGGGGGTTTAACAAAAGAAACAGCAATTATCCAAAGAAGGAAGTAGTTAAATAAGCTCAGTACCTGTAAAAATCTTTCATATTGTGATAACCCGGAAAATTGGCAGCTAAGTGATAGTAAGAAGTAAATATAATAAAAGAAGGCAAAAAAAACACAACTAAAGTTCAGCCAAATTAAATTACCTGCAGGAGTTGGCAATAAAAAGAAGACCGTCTGTTGAAAACCCAGAGCATTTATCCAGCATCAGCGACTGCAAAGTATGACTTCTAGCACGAACCAGGATATCAATGTCTGCATCCTTCACAATCATCCGGCGGAAGTGAAGCGATTTCAAGCACGTAAAGTTAAGAGCAGCCTCGTTGATCCACGGCCCGGCGTAGCCTCCCCAATCTTCAGGGATAAGATTAAAGAACATAGCCGCTCGGGGCTTCCCTTTGACCTTGAGTGACTCCACCCCGGGAAACCTCTTATAGAGTCTCTGCGGGGTTGTCGAGTAGCAGACGGCGATCGTCACGTGCTTCCGCGTCAGACAATCAATTCGGTGCCACTTCTTGCAGACCAGAGAGATCGCAGCTCGGTCGCAAGGATCGTGTATGTAATCCATCACGCATTCGAGCGCCAAATCCCACATCCCTAAGCTAAATACTCTTTTGAGTTCCCTGTTCTCCATCCCCGCCGTTCTTAGTTATCAAGGCTCCCAGCTCGGCAGGTCCCTGTGAATCTTATAAGCTTAAACAGCAAACTACTCCAATCACCGAATCTCACAGCAGAGACAAAAGAATTGAAGGAGACAAGAAGGACGGATCCATGAATCCTTAGTTCAGGTAAGCAACCTGGAAGCTTCAGAACGGCAGACCTATCACGCCCACTCTAACCAAGGCTGAAATCTAAAATTCGGCGGCTCCGTCCACCGGCAATTTCCGCCCAGGAAATCATCGGATTGACGCCCGCCACGGTCTAGAAGTAGACCAAAAGAATCCACTGTAGCTCACAGAGTCTTCCTCATCACAGGATGTCGTCCACTCCTTTTCTTCTTCATTGTTAATTATTATCCGAATTGCAGTGAGAAAAATAAATAAATAAATATAGAACATACGAAAAACAATCATGTGTCCTTCCAAAAAAGAAAAAAAGTTTAAAATTTTTATCTTTTTTAATTTATTGTCACCCACTCACCCAGTAAAAATCGTAAGAGATTGGGATTTTCTTACCTAACCCTTGAAAAATGACTTTTTTTTGTAGTTATAAACACCCACATCTTATTAATAATATAATAAAAAAAAAGAACTTTTGCATCCCATTAGAAGACGACTTCCTCTATTTTGCTACAGATTTAAGAGAGATTATTTTGTGCGGAGGTCGCCTGCATTTCTACTTTTGGAGGTGAATCATGTGCAGTCAAGTCAACGGTACCGAACAGATGGGTGATATGGCGCATTTTGATTGGCCTCCAAACGATGTTCAACATCCGCACAAAATAATTAATACAAATTTAAGATCTGTTTGGCAGTAGCTTTAAGGTAAAATTTAAGTGGGATTTATATTAAATATTATCAAATAACAAAATTGAGGAATTTAAAGCTTAGAAAATATTAAGGCTTCGTTCGAACGACTTTCTTACTGCTTCTTAAAGAACCTTTTTAACACAAAAATTAAAATTGTGTACTAAAAAATTATTTTAAGAAATAGTAAGAAAGCTGTCCCAAATGAAATCTAAATCTCTTTTCCTTCTGTTATATCATCAATCTCTAACTCATTAAACCTATTAAATTTCTTGATTTAATGAAGTTGATGGATTTATGAGAAGAAATATGCGTAATATTCTCCTCACAGTCTTCACTTCTCTTGCATATTTATTCTTGATTAGAAGGAACTCCCATGCATTGCTGCACACTGCAACAGTATTCTCTCCCCTAACTACATTTACATTTAGGGGTGTCAATATTGGACACGACCCGAAAATCCGATCCGAACACGACACGAAAATTTTGGGTGCGGGTTGACTCGAACCCGAACTGGGTCGGGTTCGGGTTAGGGTTTTCGACCCGTTTCAGAAATCGGGTCAGGTTCGGGTAGACCCGAAAACCCGGAAATGACACGAATTGACCCGCTGACTGAGCTGCCCGGTTGACCACCTCTGCCCGTGGCCAATCTCACGTGGCAGCGTGACTCCCCCCTACTTGCCCGCTAAGGTGCTAATCGAGCTGTCGCGTGAGTCACCACTGCCCGTGGCCAATCCCGCCCCTGCCCTGCTTGCCCGCCGCTGCCCGTCAACCAGTGCCAAATCCCGCTCCTGTCCGGCTGCCCCACTCGCCCGCGTGCCTGCATGTCCCGAGGATCCGAGCTCAAGTTCTTCCGCGTGACTGTGTCCAGGCCCGCGTGAGGGGCAGCCAAGCTGGCCAGCTTGCCGGCTGCCGCGTCCAGGCCTGTGCCCGCCTTCCAGGACCTCCAGGTTCAGTTGTCCGGCCGCTGGCGTCCGGCCTCCAGCGTCCCTCTGCTCATGTTGGCACCCGCTTTCGAGTCGTGTCGGGTTGACCCGGTCCAGAAAACTGACCCATTTATAAAAATGGGTCGGGTTCGGGTTGACCTAAACAGTATCGAGTCAGTTTTGGGTTCAGCCCGAACCCGACCCGTGACCCAAAATTGACACCCCTATTTACATTCATCATATCCTTCTAACTATGCCTCTTCTCAGCGGTCACATATTATCACATCCCCTCTTCGTAAAACATTATTCTTAAATATCATTAAGTAATATATTTTCACACAGCCATTCCTCCTTTTCCTTTATTATTTCTATGAAATCATAATCAATTATTTTTAATATGTATTTACATATTACTTGGTGTTCTACATATATATCGTTAGTGAGTGCAATTAGAAACTATCTAGTTAGATTAAATTGCTCCTTCATAGAATTGTGGAAAGGATTCATGAGTCGGGCTCGAAGGGCGTTCATTGAGATGTCGCCGACTTGATGATATTTGAAATCATTGGGCAAGACTAATTTTGATGAGGACATTAGTAGGAAATTCCGGAATGTCTACTGTCGGAAGCATCGTAAATCGACGGCTCCGATGAGGAGTTTATATATTTGATATATTTTATGTATTAGTTCATATTTACTTTATTTATGTTTGTACCCTTACTTGTGTGTTGATTTGAGTTGTAGCCCTATGGGCATGTTAGTCCTTTTTTTTTCTATGAGGCCTATATATTAGGTCATTCATCTTGTATTTGGGATGATGATTATGAAAGAAATTCTAGCTTTTTTTGTTTGATATCTTTGTGAGTTCTTGAGAGGAGAAACTTTAGGAGAGGGCCTTGCAACTCCCGTCAGCCGCCGGTGGATTCCGAGACTCACGGTTAGTACTTAGTATTTCCTTCTTGGTTACCACCATCGGCCACCTAGCCCAAGACCCCTTGCCGCCGGCCGAATCTTCCAAAGTCCAAACCCCTTCTCTTTCCTTCCCTAACCCGCCAACCCTCACCACCTCCCTAAGCCGTCGGCCTCCCCTCACCCGTCCGCCGCCAGTCTCCCCCTAGCCTCCTCCACGCCGGCCTCCCCGAGCCTCCACTAGCCGCCGGCCCCTCCCTCCCTGACCTTTGAATTTTGAATTTCAAAATTCAAATCAACCTTAATTACTTTCCTAATTTCCTTACTATTAATTTGGAAAATTGCCTCATTTGAATTCAAATTATATTTGAATTTCAAAGATTTTCCTATTAATAAACTTAAATTAGGAAACCTTCTAATTACATTAAATTTGAAAGCAATTTCATAATGACAATCCCTAATTAAAATCCTCCCCAGACCCATACATCGAACCTAGACACATCAAATCCCTCCCCCTATGGTCGCCCCCTCTATAGCCCCATTCTCTCTCCAATTAGCCACCTAGACTCTCATTAAATGCCCCATAAATTCCCCTTGGTTGCCGCCCCACTTAAGCCCTCAATTAGGATTAATTTGGATTTCAAATTAATCTTTCCCTCCATAAAAAATCAGAGAATTAATTTCAGATCTCCTTCAACCTAAGCCCTTCTAATTCACCACCCTCCATCCCAACACAACCCACCGTAACCCTAGCCGAAATTCTCCTCCTCTCCAACTCTCCCCCACCTTTCTCCTCCACATACAAGGATTATCTTCAAGCCGACGTCGCCCCCATGCATGACCAATCCAGAACACAATCACGGATTCGTGTATGATGATCAAGGATGAACAGATCTTCTCTGATCCCCTTTCTTCGACTTAAACTTGAACGTTGACGATACCGTGGACGATTACGTGGATCGCATCCTCTTCACATTTGTACCTTCCATCGAAGAGCATCTTCCAACCGGACATTGGCGAATCACCGGTTATCATAGCATTAATGTTTAGTAATGATATAAACAACTCAAACTAAGAGATATGGTTGACCAAATTTATCTTTCCCTTATATGAATCTAAGTGTGAAACCTTGAATTTTATTGGAGGCTATGATCAATAATCTCTCTAGAGAACACACTTGTCATTTGTAGCTAACACTTCTATTCTTTCGAAGTGGAGTTAATTTTGCCCTACTTTTTGAAGAATAAGTATCATCCCTACTTGGAGTCAAGGTCAACACCCTTAGACTTCATGGTTGAGGATGAATGATGACGTTAAAGGATTCTTCTTCAAGAGCTTCTATCCGCGGAATGGTTATGAGAACACGCTCTTAAACTTCTTAGATTATTCTAACGTGTCATTCCTCCATTTGATTGAATTTTCTGTTGGTGACAATGTCTTAGTTCTCCATTTTAATTGATCTCACATTGAGTTTCCTGATGGAGTCAAGGTCTACTAAGAAATGTCCCTAGCTAGCCTATAACTGATCAATCACATTGAATGTGCATAATAATTTCCAAATAAGGAAAGATTTTATGTGAGTCACTGGCTGAATTTGCCAAGGTTGGCCAAGTTAATGAAAAGAGCCTTACAAACTATTGTAAGTTGTAAGACTTAAGTACTTTTTACATTACAACATTCTATGATTCTACATGATTGCTTCCCACCTTGTCTGTCAGATGTATTACATAATAGAATATTTTTCTCAAATGATAATGTTTTTGAAAGCGATATGTTATAAATAAAAGAAGCAGCCAACTATCTACAATTGTTGCTAAAAGTCATATCAAAGCGAGTAATACAATGAATTTAGTGTATGGATATCTTGTTGGTGGTGAGATGTACTGGCATCAATTAGGAGTGATAGTTATTGTAATCGTTAATAAATATCACCCACTAAATCTAGGGTCCTCTTCATGTGAGGACGTACATAGCATGAGTCTGTAAGTTGGCACTAATTTTGATAATACAAATTATTTTAAGAATCTTCTTCGAACAAAAGATATTTCAAAGAGTTTTTCAGCAAAAAATAAAGCTAGTGATAAAAGAAGACTCAAAGCTATTTGATCTTTTGAGATTTTCCTCAAAGAGTTAGAACATTAAAATATAAAGATGATCAAATATTGGAAGTTAGAAAGATCATTCATGTAAATATTTAGGAACATGTAAAGAAAAATTCATTGTAGCACGATCATATATTCATGTGGCTGAGATAGAATAATGATATGAAAAAGGGGAAGCGAATTTGGAGAAAGAAAAAAGCAATTGTGAATTTTGATAAGTCGATCATTTTACTATATAAGCAAATTGCATTTATTGATACAAAGGAACCTATGATGCACCGATACTTCTCCTCAAAAAGCCGTGCAGTGTCCGACCGTATTTAACATGACACGTGTGACAGCCCAAACTCTTAACTATCGAGATATTGTCCGCTTTGTCCTAAGAGTCTCACGATTTTGTAATGTTGGTGTAACTTCCCAGTAGGTCAGCCATCCCAAAATTGCTCTGAAATAAACACGCTTAACTACGAAGTTTCTTAAATGAAATTCAACTATCACATCAAAAGGCGCCTTGATATTTAAGAGTTCAACTTTTTTTACTTAAGCGATTTTACAATCTCCCCCACTTAAGTAACTGACATCCTTAACAATATCTTTATCCCAGAATCATCAAACAGGCAGATAGGATTCTAGAGGTGGCCCTACAAGTTCAAGTGGTGGCTCTCGTCATGTAGCACTTTATCCCATACAAGGTTCAAGAGGTGACTCTCATGGCGTAGCACTTTGTCTTATATGGCACTTAGTTCCCATCTTCCGACTGGTATATTGATCTGATATCATTTTGTAACAATTCAAACTCTTAACTATTGAGATATTATCCGCTTTGGCCTAAGAGTCTCACGGTTTTGTCCTATCGGAGTAACTTCTCAGTACGTCACTCATCCCAGAATTGTTCTGAGATGAGCAAGCTTAATTGCAGAGTTTCTTAATGAAATTCAACCATTACACCAAAAGGCGCCTCAATGTTTAAGAGTTTAGTTTCTTTTAGTTAAGGAGTTTCACAACACACGTCTGACACGCCTCTGACACATGTCGGATACGTCGAAAATGTGTCTGATTAAAAAAATATAAAATACAAATTGGTCACGCGTGTCTTAAATATTTTATGCATTTTTTTAATATAATTTCTTGTATTTAAAATTTTTATTTATTTAAAATATAAAAATTAAATTTCTTATTTCCTATCCACAACACTAAATCAATCGCTTGCACTAAATACCTCATTCATCGTATATTCTCATTTTCATTTCTCTTTAGCGGGTCGCAATTTTGGTTTCACAACAATACCCAATGTCATCTTAACATCGACGTCTAGCGCCATTACAACATCGACATTTCAAATCCATCTCGACATAAAATTCTGACACGATCTTGGCACTGATTCTTGACGCTAGTAACTTCTGCACCCAAAACTTGGTAGCACATCTTGTCTGACGTCCTCTTAACATCGACAACTAATGCCCTCTCAACATCTACGATAGACGCCCTCTTGACATCGATGTCCAATATTTATTGCATAGCATTGATGCCTGACTCTCGACAGCATTGTCACCTCCTCTCTCGATGTCTAATGCACAGCATCGACATCCTAATGTTAATCATTTTAAGCAGAAATTCCAATTAAATGACTTATTATTTCAAAATTATTTTTAATATTATACTAATTCAATTTTTATGAACTATTTTAAAATGTAAAAATTATAATATTGTGTCCAACTCGTGTCTGTATCCTATATTTTCAATAATTGGCGTGTCCCGTGTCCGTGTCCATATTTGTGCATCATAGAAATGAACACTCATTGGCATACTTATAATGATGGGTACTACAATGTGATAAGGTACGCTTAGCTTTATAGATGATTTGTTATATGTGTATTATCCTAACTTATACTAATTATTTATTTCATATCTAGAATAGTATATGAAGGGGCAATATCTACACTCCCATGCAAAAGACCAATGGACCAGACATTGCGATGGATTGAAAATAACAGTTCTAACACTATGAAGCCTAGAGGTAGGCCAAGGAGTAGAATTAGAAGTTCTACAGAGATAAGTTCAAAGACTACACAAATGTAATAGATGCGACATTTACAGTCATCACAAAAATATTTGTAAAGTTACACTTAAATTAGATGTTGGCGTCAGTAAGAAGCATTCTTCAACAGGAACTGAAAAAAGAAAATAGATGTGATAATAACCATATGTTCGGCATTTTGGTTTAATTTTACTTCAAATCCTTTACTTTCTAATCATATTTATGCTATGATAATCTAGGAATTATCCTATGTTTAATGAAGCATTCACATATCATGAAGTCTACACGCAGCATGAAGCAAACACCCTATTACTTGAAGTTATTTTAGTGGATGAAGATGGTACCTTATCTGTCGATAGTGCGCCTTCATTTGCTGAACCAAGAAAAATCAGCCATACCTCAAAGTTGGCCTTTAGAAGGAGACTTGATGGAACAAATGTTTATGCACGCTAAGTTTGCCTTACACATGCTCTTTATCCTGTGCGTAAAGCTCCATTGTTTGTCATATAATTCATTGAATTGCAAGGATTTAATTCATTATTAAAAAAAAAAAGATCAATGTCTTACCATATAATATCACCAATAATCTCCACAAGAACAATTTCCATCTTTGAAATGATGAAACCGACTAACATCCCTCACCACAATCTCTCTATCCATAATTTTAGATATGAATTTAATGGCGTTATGGCAATCACTGCATACACGCAAATTCTTCATTATTCTGATTGGGGATCCGTTGGGCAAGCTTAAAAGTGAGAATGCAATAGCCAGCTTCTCACTGTGATGAGCCAAGCTGCATTCTTTCTCCTCATCTTCCATGTCATGAAGAACCATACTAGTATCTGGCACATAACCCTGTTCTCTCATTTTACCAATCAACTCTCTCAAGTACTCATCAATCTCACTTTGCCTAGGATGTGATCTCTCGCTAGTTGAGAACTGATGGACCTCGCCTTTGAGCTCCATCCAGCTGACTCCAGGTTCCTTCCTCACCTTCCTCTCCCTCATGGAGCTCCTAACATCTGAAACATCACTCCATCTTGCAGCAGCAGCACTAAAATTTGAGATCAGGACATAAGATGCCGAATCCTCAGGGTCCAGCCTCAACACAAGCTCAGCCACCCTCTCCATCATCTCTGTGTTCTTGTGAATTTTGCACGCAGACAAAAGGGTTTTCCATATAACTCCATCTGCTTCCACAGTCATGGATTTGATCAGGGCTTCAGCATCATCAAGTTGTCCTGCCCGGCCTAGGAGATCCACAATGCAAGTGTAGTGCTTTAATGAAGGCTGCAGTTCATACTTCTTGTTCATTAGCTCCAAATAACCTAAACCCTCATCCTTCAATCCACTGTGACAGCAAGCATATAACAGACTCAGGAAGGTAACTTCACTCGGCTCAATTCCATAATTTACCATTTTCTCAAATAGCTCAATCGCCATCCTCCCATGTCCATGAAAACCATAAGCTGCAATCATTGCACTCCACAGAACAAGATCAGATTCTTCTGACGAGTCATCAAATAAATTGATGGAATCCTGTAAACAACCACATTTGGAGTACATGCTGACTAGTGAACTAGTAACTGGCACTGATGAATCAACTCCAGATCTGATTACTTGTGCATGGACCTGCTGCCCCTGGCCAAGGGCTGACAATTCAGAGCAAGAACTTATAGCACTCACAAAAGTGACCTGATCAGGGGCTAAGCCTGCAGCCATCATCAAACTAAAATGCCGAAGAGCACCCTCATAATCTCCATTCTGTGCCCTGCCAGCGATGACAGTGTTGCAGGAAACGACATTAAGAACAGGCATTAGCTTCAATGCTCTCTCACCTTCTTGGAGCCACCCACACTTCATGTACATGTGAGCAAGAGAGCTCCCAACACAGATATCCGCTTCAAACCCAGACAGAATGAGGTAACCATGAATCTGGTGGCCAAAGGTGAGAACTTTCAACCCAGCACAGCACCGCAAAGCACTGGCTAAGCTGAACTCGTCTGGTTGTAGACCCACCCTTCTCATGTCGGCCAAGAGTTCTAAACCCTCTCTATCAAACCCGAAATGTGTATACCCGGTGACCATGGCATTCCAGGTGGCGACGTTCCTCTCGGGCATTTCGTCGAACAGCTTGCGGGCAGAGTTGATGTCCCCGTTTTGAACGAAGCCACCAATGAGAATATTGTATGACATGATGTTCTTTCGAGGCATTCTGGCAAAGAGCGAGGCGGAAGCATGCTGGTCGCCGAGCTTGGAGTACATGTGAAGGAGGTGATTGGCAGTGAAACGGTCGGCCGAGGCGCCGCAAGTGACAATGAAACCGTGGAGTTGCCGACCATGAGACAGGGATTCCTGCGGGATGGAACATCCTTTTAGGAGATAGGAAAAGAGATTTAGGTCAGCAAAGACCTCGGGAATGAAGCCGTAAAGGGCCTGTCGAAGAAATCCTCTGGAGCAGAGATTGGTGAACTCTTCCTTGGATTTTGGAGGGGAAGAGAAGAAGACCTTGGTGAGAAGGGGCTTGGCCATGTGAAGGCTGGGATAAGGAAGCCATGGAGTTAATTGGAGGACAGAGCTCGAACAAGAGGAAGGTGAACATGGCTTCTATGTAAAGTATGTAAACAGAGCCTGGACTGGAGAAAATCCATATTCGCTCTCTGTTACATTAGAAGAAAGGCGCCGCTTACAAACTGCAGTGGTTCGATCGAACAACTTCGGAGTATTTATTTATTTATTTTGTAAGGGGCTTAAGTTTGGTTTGAGATGATATTTTTATTGTTTTCTAATGAATTTTTAGCAAAAAAATAAATATTTTATATTAAAAATTTTAATTTAAAAGGAATAAGAAAAAATTATCCCAAACAAAACATTAATCTCAAATTATTGAAGCAATAAAAAATAGTCTCATTAAAGCTACTCCCTAAGATCTCAAAGCCACTCAAAGAGCTCAACAAGCCTTGGTGAAGTCTAAGATGCTTCACATGGATTTGACCCATGCTATGAAATCAATGTGTTTTATAAGCTACAAGCTAGTTAAGCTCAATTATTTTTCAATAATTATTTGTTAAGTTTTCTATATATAATTTTACTTATAGCACTTAAATGTAGCTTTTCTTGGTGCATTATGCCTTGACATATGTATGATGTAATGGATAAAGTGGTGTTTGATGTGTAGTTTGATGGTGATTAATTTTTTTAGAGTGAAAGAATGTAAGTGAATCTGTTGGGAGTGATTTGAAGCTTAAAAAGCTTTTGGAAGGTTGAGATTTGAAGCTCGCTAAGGTCTACCAAGGGTTAATAGGATTCAGGTTGATTTTTAGGTGGCTTATGAAGACAAAGCTGTTTAAAGTAAGAAACGCGCAGAGATTGCTATGAAATCAATGTCTATTATAAGCTACAAGCTAGTTAAGCTCAATTATTTTACAATAATTGCTTGTT
The DNA here is from genome assembly GCF_001605985.2 of Dendrobium catenatum. Taxonomy (NCBI): domain Eukaryota; kingdom Viridiplantae; phylum Streptophyta; class Magnoliopsida; order Asparagales; family Orchidaceae; genus Dendrobium; species Dendrobium catenatum. The sequence goes on from NW_021319178.1 coordinate 24,991,798, forward strand.
AAGTTGTTTATATATAATTTTACTTATAGCACTTAAATGTAGCTTTTCTTGGTGCATTATGCCTTGACATATGTATGGATAAAGTGGTGTTATATGTATAGTTTGATGGTGATTATTTTTTTAGAGTGAAAGAATGTAAGAGAATCTTTTGGGAGTGATTTGGAGCTTAAAAAGCTTATGGATGGTTGAGATTTGAAGCTTGTTAAGGTCTACCAAGGCCAGGTTAGTAGGATTCAGGCTTATTTTTAGGTGGCTTATGAAGACAAAGTTGTTTAAAATAAGATACACGCAAAGATGAAGAAGAGTAGAAATGGGAATATAATTTTGTATTAATTTGTGGTACATCCCTACTATAGTATTACACAAGCATTGGTATAAATGCAAACAAAAGCAGCTACATAAATAATGAGTTGATAGTGGGTGTTGTTGTCAGGTAAGAGGATGCGAGTTGAAGTTATTATGTGGTGCAGTAGATAGCTTGGCATGTGACACTTGATAAAAGATGGCTTGCTTATCATGATGCTTATCATGGCCCCTCAAATTAGGTCATTGAGGAGAAGAGAGTTAATTTATTTTTGAGAGAGTGAAATATGGACGGAGATAGCTCCTTTATGAAGATATCATCAAGCTGGTCTATAGTGTTCATATGGTGGTTAAAAGACTTCCTTTGATTGAATTGTGACACTAAAAAATGGTAATCGATCTTGGTGTGAGCGTGGAACATCGAATTTGTAGCTAGGGCAAGTGTGGAGATGTTGTCGTAGTAAACAGGGTTGGACGAAGGCCGAGGAATGTTGAACTAGGATAGTGAATAATGAAGCCATACTGTGTTGGATGTTGTACTGGCGAGGGCCTTGTATTCTTCTTATGTTGAAGATTTAGCCATTGTGGGTTTCTTCTTTACACTCCATGAAATTAGGTTGTTACCGAGAAAGGAGCAGTAGTCTTTGGTTGGTTTCATGTCGGATTGATCAGAGTCCCAATTTGAGTCAGAGTAAGAGTAGAGTGTGAGGTTTCCGCAAGTGAGACGAAAACCAAAGGAAATGGTGCCTTTAATGTAAATGAGAAGCCGTTTCATTTTTTTTAGTGTTGGTTTAGTGGATTATGTATGAATTGGCAAATGTAGTTTGTTGTGAAGATGATGCCTAGTCGTGCCGGCTATTTCCCTATAGAAAGCTAGATTGTATAATGGTTCTATGTCATTCGGTGTTTTGGATGGTTTGAGAGAGATGGGGATTCACATGGGTTTGCAGTCTGTTAGGCCAAATTTGTGGAGGATGTCTAAGGCATATTGAGATTATTAAAGGAACAGTGATGAGGGTGTGGAATTGATTTGAATGCCAAGAAAGAGTCATGGTTGGCCAAGATCTTTGAATGAGAAGTTATGGTGTAGACCTTGTGTGAGAGTAGAAAGAAGTTTGGGGTTATTGCAAGTTAGTAGGATGTCATCAAAGTATAAGAGAAGAAAGATGGATTTATTTTGATTAGAGAGTATGAATAATGAAGGATCAGATTTTCTTATTGTGAAGTTATGTTAAAGTAGAAAGTTAAAGAATGTATAAAACTATTGTCTTTGAGCTTGTTTGAGGTCATATATAACCTTATGAAGCTTACAAACGTGATTGGGGTGAAGTGGAACTTTGAAGCCGATTGGTTGGGTCATATAAACAGTTTCATTGAGGGAGCTATGGAGAAAGGCAAAATCTAAATTTTACTATTTAAATATCAAGTTCTAATTTTAATATATTTCAAAGTATTTTCAAATATAATGGATTCTTACTTTTGAAAATATCTTACAAGCTTCAAAATATTTAAAATAAGGTTTCTTTTTTATTTGAATCAATTGCTCATAGACAAATTTTAATTTAGAACACTTTACACACGCTTATATGCTGACTTGGTCATGTTAACCTTAGATCTACGTTAGTTGATCAATCGTTTTAACATCATCTATTCATTGGTCTAACATTGCACCTTAACCTCTCTACTTGATTAATTTTTATCTCAATTGATCGAGCTTAATTAACATGTAATATCAATTGATTTGATTTATAATTACAAGAATTGTAGGTAACCTAGTGAAATATTATCTCTAGAGCCTCATCCCAACCCTTCGTGTCTTGCGTTTTCTATGGTTAGAAGCTTTGAATTTTTAGCATTAGTTTCATTCACGTTTTAGAGCATAGCTCACATTTTGTTTTTCTTCAAATAAATTTAGAATCTTTCAATTTTGATAATTAGTGATTTCACTTCATGTGGGATGATATCTTCTACACATCACTATATTACTTGTTTTATGATCAATCATGTGTTCAAAAAAAGCTCATTTAAAAGTTGTTTGTATCATAAGCTACTTATGGCCTGATTTTTTATGTATATATTGTTTACATATTGATATATTTATTATTAAGGGTGTCAATTTTTGACACGACCCAGACCCGACCCGGAAAAATCCAAGTTAGGGTCAACCCGGACCCGAAACGGGTGGTGTTCGGGTTCAACAAATCAACCTGTTTTAAAAATCGGGTCGGGTTGACCCAGCAAGCCAAAATTGACACTAAAACTCCTAGTTGACCTGAAAACCCGAGATTGACCCGAAAATCGAAAATTGGCCTGATTTTTGTCCCTAAAACTAACAATTTTAAGTCAACTTCGGGTCATTCGTGTCACATCGGGTTGACCTGGACCGAATCAAGTCGGGTTCGGGTCCAGAAACCTGACTCGTTTTTAAAAATGGATCGGATTCGGGTTGACCCGAATAGTGCTGGATTAGTTCTGGATTCAACCCGAACCCGACCCGTTGACCCGAATTGACACCCCTATTTATTATAGATAAAGATGCATCACCAATTCATAAATTAAAAGTTAATCTTAGTTGAACATTTGAGATGAAAAATCTTGACCATGTTAAGGCTTTGTTAGGATATCTTATTTATTACTTTTTAAAGCAATATTTTATTACAAATATTTTTTTAATTAAAAATTTTTATATTAAAAAATTATTTTAAAAAGTAGTAATAAGATTATTCCAGACTATGTTAGATTTTGACAGCAGTTACAGAAATAGAAAGATAAATTTTATTTCTACCACTATATTAATATAATGAAACATTGTTTGAAATATTTGGTTTACAAAATACAAAGCCCATTGCTTCTCCATTCTTTAACCATTTTAATTTGTGAACTACTCCTCTAGATAAGAAGTATATGATTTATTATGTATGTTATGGTGTGCACATTAGTAAATAGTAAAATAAATTTAAAATGCCTCAAAGGCACAATTTGATATATGTGAGGAATGTATCTGATTATATTGCTGTGAAAATTTTTATTCTAACTATACACAGTAGTACTGAGCACAAGTATCGAGCTAAAAGTAACATGAAATGTTCTAATTGATCTATAAATGCCATCCGGTGTCCCCACAGAATAATTTTTCCTTCGAGTGAGCATATCTTCAGTCTTTATGAGTATATCATTAATAAATAAAAAAATCAACCTTTGATTTTTTTTTTTTTCATTGTAAAAATAGGGTTTATTACACTTACTAAACATGATAAATATCAAGTATCAAAAAATCACTCGACCCCATCGTAAAATGTTAACAGAGAATGAAGTTAAAAAAAAAAAAATGCTAACCTATCAAATTTAGGCTTTGTTTAAGATAACTTTCTTACTATTTTTTAAAACAGCTTTTTAGCACAAGAAAGCTATTTTAGAAAACAGTAAGAAAGTTATCTCAAATGAAGTCATAGAATTCCTAAACCGGTTAACCATCTCGCGTTGAGTGATACCCTTCAGTTGAGCAAGCTTAAAACCTACACCATTTTGAGAGAGAATAGATAGGGAAAGTTGGATAGAATTAGGAGTGCAAACGAGTCGTCGAGCTAGTCAGGCCTAACTCAAACTCAACTTGCGAGCCAAATCTCGAGCTCGAACTCAAGTCGAGCTCAAGCTCAACTCGTGCCAGTGAAAACTAGCTCGATGAGCGACTCGCGAGCCTTTCACCGTCTGTGACTCCGTTGATCCACCTTCCGCGATCACAAGCGCAGACAAGCAATCCTACCGCAATTCACACACGTAGACGTTGTCCGTGCTTCCAGCTTTGCCCAGCTTCCTCTCTTTGCTCGCGCCTTCCGCCTTCCACACTTTGCCCGCTATTTACCCATGCTAATTGAGTCACTCAAGAGTAATCGAGCCGCTCAAGAGTAATCGAGTCAAGCATCACCCGAGGTAGATAATCCAACAAGCTCGAAATTCTGCTCGAGCCGGCTCGACTCACCTACACACCTAGACAAACCACACCACCATGCTGATAAATGCTTCTTCTTTTTTTTCAATTTACATTCATCAATAATATTTAATATCTTATACAATTCAAGTGATTTCAAGGAAACTATTGCAGACTGCTCGTTTGCCCAACGTAACTGCTTAAACGAAGCTTAAAAGATAAATAAAAGACTAATTCCTTCTTTTTTTCTGCATATCGAGAAGTACACATTCTAAATTACTTTTCTAATCACCTAAAGGCCATAAAATCAACAATGATAGCTGTAAGCATACACATACCTAGAACATAAAGAATGAGAAACCATAATCACCGGGAAAGCTTCGCTTTTGATTTTTCAACTAGCCTGAGGTCACGGTTCAGAACTAATTTCACCGCCTTCACAAGTTCCTCCTTCACCATGAAGAGGACAGCAGCAGCAAGCACACTCTGCACTATCTTAGTGCGCATTCCCTTGTAGAAGGCAGCAAGGCCTTCGTATCTGATCATTTTCCTAATTGCATCCCAAGTACCTGTAACGTCACAGAAATTTAGGCTGCACGAGCTCACAATAAGCTTGTCATGGCTACCTAATCCATTGATAAAATCTCTACGATTCAGATTTCGTTCGGTGCTTCTTAAAAAAAAAATTTAGTACAAAAATTTTAATTTTTTACTAAAAAGCTGTTATAAAAAACAATAAGAAAGTCATCCCAAACAAAATCTCAATTGCAAATTAGCTTCTAATCACGTGCAGTAGCATATATTCTATATTGAAAACAAATTAACGCACTTGCCATAAGAAAAATGCACTTTTGAAAGCTTCCTGCCGAATCTGATGCGAGAAAATTTTCTAGATCCCAAATGGATTTAAATCTATCCATCTTATCTTAAATTTAATATGGGATAGATTTCTATCCTAAAAAGAAACTTTGTGAACCTTATGAGAATACTCTAAAAAATGGTGATTCTATTTTCACATTCAAAATAAATGAAAATAAAATCTTCATTTTCTAAAAACATTTCTGCTATTTACAAGCAACCAAATGAGGCTCAACTTAGGCTTCGTTTGGGACGACTTTTCTACTACTTCTTGAAGCAATTTTTTAATATAAAAATTTTAATTTTTCTACTAAAAAGCTGCTTCAAAAGCTATAAAAAAGCAGTCTCAAATGAAGCCTAAAATACAAAATATCAATATATGAAAAGTTGATGGCTAAAAGAAAGAGAACCAAAAAAAAGCTAGAACTTCTATTTTGCATTGAAGCCCTTCCAATCATAAACATTAAAAATGAAAAAGAGAAGTAGCTTTGGTAGGATAGAAATTGAATAATATAAACCTAAATGAATAAGATCCAATATGATTTCGGCATATTTTTTTACAAGAAAGTCGTTTTAAGAAACAGTAAAAAAGTCGTCCCAAACGAAACCTTAGTCTTCCAAGAGCTCCGTTAAGGAAAGAAAGAGATTTAGATTCAAGTTCTACCAGGGACTATGTCCAAGTTAGAGAATTGCATTTTTGTCTGAGAATTTCTCTAAAATTGGTTTGATTTGGCGAATTACTGGTCAAGTTCCAACTGAGAAAAATTAGAATGACTGCTATTTTTCTTCAAATAAGAGGATTTCTAGGCATGTTCTTTAAAGAAATGAGGCAGGCTAACCTTGGTAGTGATGCCTCCTATCAATATCAAGAGCTTGCTTTGCTTGAAGCCTTGCCTGAGAGCATGGGAAAAGGTATGTCAGATTCTAAAACCAACAAGAAAGAAGAAAAATTCTAACAAAGCATAGGTAACTACACACAGAGAAAGGACACAACTATGAAATATCTTGACAAGTCTTTGGCACTAACAGAGCTATATAACAGTAAGGATTCATTTATTTACCTTGACAACATTAAGGGGATAAGTCACAACTGTAGCTCCAAGCTTGGCGACAGCCCCAAGAAGAAAAATCTAATAATAGCGTAATACACTATCACTCCACATGAAACTAACAATTGTGAAGATAATGAAGTAGCGCATCAAAACTTCCGGTTACAAACGAAAGGAGCATAAAAGAAATCTCATAATCATATAGAAGATAAGCATAATTCTTTTCAAATCAACAAATTTAATCAAACACCGTCCATTAGTACATGCTATTATCCTATCCATGAGTGAAGTAGAAGATAATGATATCTACCTCAAAAGCTGCCAATCCTTCAGCACCTTTCGCGGTTGAGCCACGTTTTTTCTTCATCTTCTTCAACATTGCTTCATACAACATGAACTGAATAGACGGATTACTGACCTGAAGCCATGGATGCTGAAATTATTGTTATCTAATAAAACAGGTAAGAACTTGCATGTGAGACGATATAATACTTCAATACGAGGAAAAGAAGAAGTAAAGCACCATCAAGGAGTAAAAACAAGGAAGAATGAAAGAAGAAGAAGCTAAAAACGCTTCAACAAAGAAGTCATCAATAGGTTTCATAAGGTTAATCTCCGCTAATTTATTTACAACTTTCAATTAAATCTCCCCTTAGTACACGAAACTTTTTTGTTTCCCGCGTCATATCCCCCTCACTTATCCCTATGTCCATTCACACACAATTGAATAAACCTATCAAAGTTCCTAATTGCAGAAGCCCACCACCTTAAACCCTACAATATAAAATCCATATGGTTTCCACATTTCAAGTATTAATCAAACGTTATAGCTTTGATTATTATATTCATTACTGTCACCATGATACACCCCATTAACATCTAGGGTTAGATATGAAAATTCATCAGTAATCACCCTCCTCTCCAATCCTAAATCATTTTTGGCATTAGCTTTTTGGGCCAGTAGGGTTTAAGGTTTTTAAAAAATGGTTTAAACAAGAGTAGCCCTTTTGGGCCCATTGTGGCCATTTAACCTACTACTGCAGAAAGGAAAACCCTCGTGATTAACAAGGGAGGTTTAGAAGGTAAAATAAATAAACTATGGAATCTTACATCCAAAGTGCTCTCATTGAACTTTACAGAGAACAATACACCTCTAAAACAAAGGAGTGTTGGTGCTACAAGCTATAATCCACATAGCAAAAGAGAAATGTTCCCAAATGACGAAGATAGCACCTTAGAAGTATCATCTAATGATAAGAACAGAGAAGAAAATAATCTCCATTACGTTCAACCATCAACTTACATTTAAAGTGGATGTGAAGTTGGATATTCCCATATGTAATAATACAATTGCTGCGGAGAAGGTGGATAAACGACTTGATTTTCTTAAAATAAGATTTTCAATTTATAGCTAAAATCATTCATAAAGAGTAAGTATATTTTGTTCGACTTAAAATGTCCTCACATGCATCATGCATGTGCACTCATGAAATAGAATATTGAATCCAAGCACAATGATTTATTAAGATAGATTAATTCAGTCTCGATTTTATCCATTAACCATGAGGAGGAGAAGGGAGTCTCATGACAACAACTGAGATAAAAGTACAAACAATTTGTTCAGGAAAGTAACTATAAAGTTTTGTAAGCAATAGATTTGCCTTATGAACCTCCTTAGAGGAAGATTCTGAAGTACATGTCAAGGATTAAATCAAAAAAGAAACGAGGCCTAGGGTTACTAAGCAATATATTGTGAAATTTGTGATTGTTGGGCTATATGTTGATGTTGCACCTATGATCACCGGGCTACATGTCAATACCGTACCTATGATCACTGTATGTATAGCACGCAGATCACTGTATGTATAGCATGCAATGCCAGAGAATCCCTAGTTATTGGAAACAGATGTGTATCAAAGGAGGGAACTACAGTTTATCCAGGTAAAAGGAAGAAATTTGAAGAGTGCAAATCAATTGTACAAAGACCTAAGGTAGCACAGTACGCACAGAGAATGGAGACCATCTAGCAAAGCTACAAAACCCTCTTACTACCTTCATTCAAAAGTAAACATTATTCTAACAGCTTCAAAGAAGAAGTAGGGTGAAAAAAAGAGATTTAAAGAAGCCAGCAGAAAAAGCATCAAAAGCAACTCAAGCAAGAATATAAGAAAAATGCCTCTTTCAGCCCATAAAAACTAGCACCATGCTAATATCTAAAAATTTACAGATGTAAAATCTCATATGCTCCAACATCAACTAATCAAGCACAAATCCAAGTCCTAAGTTAAGTTTAGCCAGACCCAAAGTCAAACCTAAAGACAGACTCAAGATCAAATCCAAAGTTTGAACGTGGGCATGGTTCAAACAAGGGTGGATAATTTGTTGCATTAATTAAGAAAACGTGATGCAATTTATTTAAAATCTCCGAAATTCTCTCCCCATTTATAAGGTTGACCAAGCAAATAGGAGACAGGAGAAGAAGCATTCTTAGGTGATTTAACCAAACAAGGAAGAGTGGCAATCTAGATAAAAAAACTTGCTCATTTGATAATTTACTATACATGCAAAATAAGAAGGGGTTATCTCTCACCTTTTAATTCCTAGGCATGGATATCTAACTAATTTTTATTTCATAATGCTTAACTTGTACTACGATTTTTTTTCCTTCAATCCAATTCAATCATTTGCAGAAATTATTAATCCAAAAAGTTCTACTCCAAATTATTTTCTCTATCCCTTCTAATAGCCACCCAAAACTCTGAGTCAGCCACCATCCTTCTATCTACCCTAGCCAGCCTCACACAACACCCCCCTACCCAAAAAACAGAGGATAGATATTTAGAAGCAATACAAGATGAAACAAGGAATAAACATCTTAGAAAGGATAAGTAGAAAAGAATCAAAAAGTAAAAAATCAAAGAAGAATTAGTGGAGAAGTAGATTAAAGAAGCTTCGATGAAGGAGTTATCAAGAGGTTTAGTAAGGCCATCTCCTTTAATTTACTACTTCAGTGAAATCTCTCCTTAGTGCACATCCCACTTCTGTTTGCTGCATCATCTCAGTCTCTTACCCCTTTGGCCATTCACATACATTAAGGTGAATTTAATTAGGGTAGCCATCTTGGTTATGCATTTTAGTTATTAATCAAGGCTAACCTAATAACCTGGTTATTAATTTTAGAGGTGTTTCAAATATTAAAAAAAAAAATTGGTGTTTCAAATATAAAGGCTAAATGTATAGTCTTGGTCCTTGAAACATGTCCCCGTCATCATTTAGGATTGAAAAAGGAAGGTTCACTAGTGATCATGCTCCTCAACCTTGGATCAACAAAAAGCTCCACCTCACTTGTGTCAACCCATTTACATGTCCATGTGATCAAGGTTGACAGATCCTAATTAAATGAGCTAGGTCATGGGCCAAGCAAAGTGTCAGTAATGGATCTTGTGATAATCTAGTCCCTGATATGTGACTAATAGGGTGGAAGTAATATGAACAAATCTCAAATATCTTGTACAAACACACCATCTCTACAAAAAAGTGTGAGCATGCTATGAGCAGTTACATGATAGCTAAAAGAATGCAAACATTGTGTACATGATGTAACAGCTCACAACAAAGCTAGGGCAAGTCACTCCTTATGTTCAAGTGGAGGGTCAAGGATCATGGAAAGGGTGTTTTTTATTCTCAACTTTAAACTTACTTCTCTCTATGAGAGATATAGGAAGGAGGCTCAACATATAAACCTTCTACGACGAATGTCTCACACCTTAAATCACCAGTAGTTTTCTCTACTCAATGAAACAATAATTATTTGTCCGGAGAAGATTCACATGAGTGATTTATTCAACTAAATTTGACTTCTACAACTTCCTCAATTCCTCCACATAGGAACTTTCTATGTCAAAGGTCTCACACCCTAGAGCCCCAATTGATTTTCAACTCAATAAAGTTGTAATTGTTTGTCCGGACTAGATTCACATTTGTCATCTATAGATTAAATGTGACTTTTAAAACTTCCTCAATTCCCCTCTTTCTATAGGAGCCAAAAGAAGAAGCCGAGAAGGGGAAGGAGGAGCACATGAAAGATATTATAGACTTTTAGTAGTTACAAGTGCCAACCATAGCCTTCTAACTTCAAAAAGGATTGTGCATTATTTGGTTATAACTGAAAAATCGAACCAAACTAATTTATTTCAAATGATTTGCTTATGTTTTTAAATTAGTGGTTTGAATATTGATATAAATAATTGAAACGTTTGATTTTTATTATTGATTTTAAATTCAAATTTTTTTGTAAAATTTAAACCAAATTATTAAAACAATAAAACAAAATTCCTCTAACGATCTAGCCTAATGCAAATAAGAGTCACTCACGAAATAAACCAAAAACACATGCCATGTGCAACAGTGCAGGTGTGAATCGTGTGATGTAGACATCTTCCTCTTAGGCAAAATTGATTTCGAAGAAGCGTCACAATTGAATCAATGTCTTTGAGAGTCTAGGAAAGATTCGAACAAGTGGCATGTGTGCGGATATGGGAAGTCACATCAACATCAAGATAGGGCATCAAGGATACAGGCAGGATTTGCAATCTAAAGCTCTAGGAAACCTAGATGCAACCCTATTGTAAGAACCCTAAACTTTCTTTGGTTCTCCTTAGCTCCTTCATTCCTTCCTATCTCTTGTGTAATCGCACATTTGCAATTTCATGCCTATTCCTCCCTTTTATAATGTCTTGCACCATCCTAGTCAAAGTTTGCTCAAAATTGAAGAAATGCTTCCAGTTTTAATCATACGTCCGACGGTCCAAGCTTGCAATTATGTTGTTCATGCTAGTTGAGGTTCCCCTTCAACTTTCTTCCAAATTTATATAGGATAGATTTTTTTGAAGAAGTTTCTTACAATATTTAAGGTAGGTAATTATATGAGTTTAACTATGCTTTTATAATAATATGATTTTAATTATGTTTCTATAATGAAGAAAATTCAAAAACTAATTTCTTTTGGTAATTGTATCATTTCAATTATGCTTATTGGTTATGACTTATGCAATACAAACAATCCATAGCAATCAAATTTGGTTTACCCAAAACCAAACTGAAATAACTAAACCAAGTAGTTGTTTTAATTGGCTCATTTATGCATTCTGTTTAGTTGGTTGGATTGGTTTTTGGGACATCTAAAACCAATTAGTTTTGCTAATGTCATCCAAACCATAAAAACCAACTGAATGCACACCTCTAACTTTAAACAAGAACTTTTCAGATGAGATTATCATATGAGACCACTAAACTAAATTATTACATTCTGTAACTAACCAAAAAATAAATATTAACTTCAACTTCCTCTATGAAAAAAGCTTTCCTAGGTCTAATAGGCAGCTTTGTAGATTTTGAAAATTTTGGCTGCAGGTTAGTGATATTCAAGCCTCATTATTGGGTTAAAAATCTTCAAAATAAAAACTTTACTATATACTAACCATTATTAATGTTGGTAGTACTCCTTTCCAGAAGCCTAATAAACCTGCTTCACTAAATAGTTCTTGAACCTGTCAATACGTAAATTAAAAATTAATTAGCTGATGTTAAAAACAAACAAAAATTAAAGAGGGTTACATTTGTCAACCAGTGCATTAAGGAATGTAAGGTCAAGCAGCTATGCAGATTTACAAGATGGACCTACCGTGCAAAACAGTTGAATTGTTAATTTCACGTAAAAGATTGATGACCAAGCTTAGTAATACCTCGAAAGGATGTTATTCTAAGGGAAAGGATCTTATTCTAAGGAAAAATCTCTGCAACGTAAGTTCAAATATAGGAGAATAGATCACCACAGAAACGTAGCTGAAACATTGCGCTTCAAATTTGTAAAACTGTGCATTTCTTGGAAACAATCTAGTGAAGTACAGGAACAAAAATACGTACAGCATCAATAGTCCCATAAGGCGGAGGTTCAACAACAACATCTTCAAGCACATCATCAGGAGCATTTGCTAAAACAAGATTTTCTGAGGATATGCTGGCTTTCTTGTGAGTCTGAAAAATAATAGAATCATGAAGCACAAAAAACCATACAGATGCGGCTCAAAAGCAAACTGCTCTCCGGAAAATTTCCAATGCTTAGAGTAACGGAGCAAGGATTCAATATGATAAAAATTAAAAATATATATGGAAGCCTTTGTGTCAAATTTAATAGGCTCGATACCTGCATGCGTGTGACTATTACCCATATAGGATTTGTCATCAGCACATTTACTGATCTGCATCAAAGCTTAGAAGCTAGCATCAATCATGAATATGCAGTAAAATTCTAATGCCTGGAAAATGAAAATAAAAAAAAAGTATATAGGCTAATGGATTTGTCATCTTAGATGGTTTGGTCACATAATATGTCGGCCTGATGACCCAGTTAGGAGAGTAATGTATTAGATTTGACCTATGTTAAAAAAGGTAGAGGTAGAACTAAAATAATTTGATTAGAAAACATTAGAAATAACTTTTTCATTAAATTTAAATGAGAATTTGCCTCATAACAAGATGCAAGATGCAATGGAGAAAAAAGATTCATGTAGCTGACCCCACGTAGTGGGATAAAAACTTGTTGTTGTTGTTGTAGACTAATGAAAATAATAGTTACATAAAAAAACTCAAGTTAATATTAATCACCCAGCAAATGCAGCAACTACAAGTGATTGGAGCATTCCAATAGATCCATCTCCAACACCTTTCATTTGTCGAGCAAGGGAAGTAGCTTCTGCCTTGTCCCTAAATAGTTGATAAAAATAGTAATACACGCCCTGTAAAAAGAGAGTGTTCAATAATGAGGAGAAAAATCTTAAAGTATTTTGAAGTTTCACTCAATCTTAGCTAATCTAATTTTATTGCAAACTACATAAGCAAATGTATACTATTGATCTCTTCTGGAAATGGGAAGAAGGAACAACTGATTATGATTGTTGAACTGGAAATTTTATGGATTTTCTACTACTCAGATAACATATAGGATTCAGCTTTTGTTATTGCCATACTAGAGAGAGAGAAAAAGAGAAAGGTAAAAGGAATTTCAAATACTTCAAAATTTTACTCTATATTTCATTTACTTCAAACCAAACCCAAACATTTTCAAAGCATTTACATTTGGGATACTTTACACCCCTTTTACTTCAAACTAAACGGCCCAATAGTGTTTAGAGGTAATAGGTAACAAGCTTGAATTTATTAAGTAAAAGGTAGTAGATATTATAATATAAATATCAGGCAAATTATAATAGACAATAAATTTATCGGAGTTAAGTAGAGAGTAGTATGTATAAGCTCAAACAATATCTTTAAAAAAATAATGAATTTTTTATAAGATGAAATGGGGAAATATAATCCCCCATCAAGATTGAATGGAGTTTAACTATGGCAAAAGATTTTTGGGATACCCAAAATTATTAAGTTGACTATATTAGCATAATCTAAACTTCAAAATTATGATATCTATCATAAGTGGATAAAGCACGATATTTTTTGAAACACGCCCTAGTTGAGAATGAATTTAATCCGACATAATTTACATGTGACTTATATCAAGAGAAACTTAACAATAATTTTAATATTGTGGTGGATAGCAAAAGTTAAATCAAGGACAATTTAAAAGCCATGATGCATCAAAGTAAATATTGAAGATGAAGAGATTTAGAGGTCCAAGAATTAGGCAAAAGATCTTGAAGCCTACTAAAGGAAAATATACACACATATTAGAACAAAGAAGAGCAATATATAAATGAGTTCAATCCTTGAAAACAAATAAATAAAATTTTAGAGATAATGTGCCATGATATTCATATTCATGGAGTGCTTGCTTCCAACTACAATTATTGTCTTATCATGAGCAATTGGAAATCCATTAATTGAATTAAGTAATTTTTTTCAAGAATCTATGCACCATATGTTTGAAGGAAGATCACATAACATATAGTAAATTGAATATTCCAACTATATTATGCAAATTAGAAAGGATATGTTCAGCTGATTTTTTTCTTCAAATGAACACTTACCGATGTACATGCACTATAAGGTTAGAGTTGGACCACTCCAATATCATTGGATTTATCCATTTGAGAGATATACACAAAAAGATATCATCTTATTCTTCAATATGCATTATATGTATGTATCTACTATGTTTAAATATGATTCCAGATTTCTTATTAAAAAGAAATACAACCATTAAATATTTTTATTTAGGCATTCATAAGATTTGTTGGATCAACATTTCCTCCTAACCACTTTTCTAAATAATGAAATTTTCCTTGACCTGTCAAGCATATAAATTGGACTCTCAAATTAATTATTTTACTGAATTATGTCCATTTCATCTGAGGAGTTCTTTGTACTAAGAGGTCTGATCAAAAAGACCAAAAACCTAAGGCAGCAAGAGGGTTCATGCAATCTTCTTCTCGCAATTTTGTATAATTAGATTTTGAAATGCTTATTAGCTAATTTAGCATCAAATGGATCTTTCGTACTCAGGGAGAAAGTCAACATCTTTTTTGAAACTTATATATAAGATTCAATATGCTCAGAATTGACATATGCACAATTCATTCACCCTATGCGCCTTTTGGATTTAGTGGTAGACTAGTAGAGCCTCCTTTAAAGCCCAGAAGAAAGTTGTAAGGACACGAACACAAAAACAGCATATGATAATAGATCATTGAGCATTATATCAACCTTAAAGACTCTCAATTTAAGGGCTAACATTTCAATACATTCATTTCAAGCTTATGCCTTAAGCAATCCAAATACTACAAGCACTTAAATTCCCAAAACAAGGGTATACTTGGTTTATAACTTCAATAATCCCTAATGGAACACCAATGCAAGAAAATTTGAAGAATATCCCTCATTCTTTGACATGCACCTTAGTCATGTGCAGTACTTATTCCATAAGCATGCTTCCATGATTTAAGATGCAATTTTAGTCCTTGTTTTAGTTAATTATCAATGATTGAAAAAATTATAAAAGCATGTACTATTGTGGCATTAATTGGCAATTGAGCATGGATGGAACCATCAAAAGAAAAACTAAAGATATTCACATAGATTTTTCCCCTGCTCCATGCCTAGACCAAGTAGCAACTCATATTTATGGCATGGCATTCAAGGAGCAATATGCTGAAATAAAGCAATTCAAAAACATTTTCTTCTCTCAACAACAGTTTAGTAAGTGGCAAGTTAAGGCAACTCCATGGTTTTCTTTTTCACCGACAAAGTAAATATCTGTGAAGCTGTTTGGTCGGATTCAAGTGAGTGTGGGTTTGAAGTAAACAAAACATACGTAAGTTTCTTTGTTTTTTGTTTTTTTTTTAAAGCTGTGAAGTTGATAATGATAAATTTAATTTATAACAAGGCCCACTTTAGGCAATCCACTTCACTCGTTGGAGCAAGAAAAAGCCGTCAATCGCCATTATTTACTTACCATGAATCATTTTACATTTAGAAATGTATGCGACCAATCAAACAATCCCTAAAAATAATCCTCTTTGAAACAAAAGAATAATTATCGCAAGTTGGCTTGACATGTACTTCCCCAGTTTTAAGTTCAAGAATACAGAGTTGCTCACCGTAGCAGTCTAAAATGCTCTATCTTTCAAAATCGATATAAATTACGTTCTCAACAATACAAACGGAGCAATGCGACATGACATAATCAAAACTGTCCTGTTGCAGGGCCCCATGCTTTCATGGAAGTTAACAGAGCCGAAGTTAACGGATTAACAGAGCATGGTAAAGACGTCATCGAACAGCAAAGGAGGCAAACGAGAAATGGACGCAGAGCGCGCCAAAAACGCAAGTTAGCCAAAGAGAGAAGATTCAGCTAGGGCAGAGTCCTCTCACCTGGGACGCCGCTGTGCCGACCAGCGACGGCGTCAACCCTCCATAGAGCCGCCTCCATCCCTCCTGTTTCACCACCTGCAAAGATCATTTCAAAAATCGAAACCATTACCGCGGGCAATTAGATCACCAACAATAATTAGTAATAACATAATAAAAAAGACATCAAACTGTTTGAGACGTGGAGAAGAGGGAAAAGAGAAGGAAACCACCTTACCTGGCACATCTGCTTGATAGTTCCATCTCCAGCATTGGACTTGGACGGATCGCGCTCCGTCTGCTGACGAGTATTGACCTGAGATGATGATGAATAGATTCCTAGTTCAGGAGAAACACAATAGGGAAAAAGATGAAAGAGTTGGAATTGGGGTTTTCGAGTAAGAATGATATTACAGTCTGCAAGGGGTAAGTGATGAGCTGAGCGATGATTCCGCCGCCGGCACCCGCAACGCCGTTGATGACGGCGTCTGACATCGCGTCCTCCGCTGCCGAGAAACGGAGGCGGCGTGAAGAGCTCGGATCACAGTGAGAGAAACGACGTGATGTTCGTCGCACAGTACGGCAAAGAGACTTCGTCGCGGACACGAGGTAGCGGGTGGAAAGCAGTTCGATTGGATGGCGACGTGAATTACGCTTCGGGAGAAAGAAACGTCTAAAAAATGTTTGCTGTCCATAACAGTATGACTATAAGTTGAGTTTAATGGTTTCATATCAAGTTTAGAAAATAAATATATATTTTAAAAGAATGTAATTTTATTTATAATTTAAGTTGATATTTTTAATTTATTTATTTTTTATTTTATTATAATATACAGAAGAATGATTACTATATTAATTCAAAATAATTAATTTGGTAAATTAATATGTGATTTTAATAAAATATCAAATTAAGAAATAATATTTAAATGATATTTTTAATTGCCTTTATGAACAACTGTATTATAAATTAAATTTTTAAATTGAAGTTTTCTAATTCAATATCATATCAATAATCAAAATTAAATCTTATTTTAATATCAAAATTATTATTTTAATATTAAAATATATTTAGATAGTTTATTAGTTATAAAAGAAAAGACTCTACAAAATGATTATTTATATTAAAAAATATAATAAGCTATACTTAAAGAAAAATCTTGATGTGTCCAATTTATGAGAGAAAAATTTTTTTTTAAGTATAATGTTGTGCTACCCACTAAGAGAATAAAAAAAATTATTAATGAGTTAACAATGAAAGCCTACCAATAATATGCCATTTTAAGATCCCACTCTCTCCCTTTCTATATATATCTCTCTTTTAAGGCAAGCACAATAATTCTTTTAGGCCTTTAAGTTGGGCAATATATAATCTTTTCTTTTTTAAGAATAGTTATATGGTTGTAGATGTCACACATATTTAATCATTACATTTAATCTCCTTTTAATCATCTTCACCATGATGTGACATTTTTCTTTCTTGATATTATGAATGTGACAACTTAATAATGCGCAATGCATTACTAGTCATAATATTAATTATATGTCCTTCATGTTAGACATCAATTCATATTTATCACTATCGTTCATTATTTGACGTCTGCCTAGAATTCTCTAGTTATGCCTGGAGTATTTTTGGTGTCTAATTTGTCACCAAAGTTTTAGCAGCTGCTCCTAGGTTTAAGTCATAGGATGTACGATTTAAATAAAATTTCATTACTAATTAATTAATTTGGAATTCTCAAATTGTGCCTATATTTGGACCTTAAGGCTTGGCTTAAAAGTGTCTTTAAGGCCACCTTTAACTGACCTGTATTTTTTTGGTTGTATCTAGGTGGAAAGCATATGTTTTGGTTAGAAATCTCCTTTAAATTTTACTTTATTTTGCAAACTTTCTTGATTATGCTTAAGATGAAATATGAAGACGTATATGCTTAAAAATACACCTAAGGCAAGCTTTTTTTTTTTTTCATTTGGCTTTTTTGGATGTACCTAAAGTGATGCCCTAAGATTTGTGGCTATGATTAGGATTAGTTAACTTAAACTTCTAAGAGTAACCATAGTCCTGAAATTTGATGTACGTAAATAAGGTATTGAAGGCCCTACTCAAAGTAACCCTAATCCTACCAATGAATTTGAGCTAAAGTAATGAACCCAACATGTATGACTTTGCACTAGCATAACATTAGATGATGAAAAGAGCTAGTGTCTTTAATTACATGGCAACGAAGAGGTCCCCTGGAATCATAGATGGTGACCACTTAAGAAATTTGATTGGACTGCATAGTCATTCATTTTAGAGAAGTAAGGGAAGCTATGTCGTTCGAACCTGAATGAATGGAATGTTAACTAAAGGTAAAGAGATACTCGCCCTCTAGGGCGAGGTAAAAAGGCAAGGCATCCACCATAAGGGGATTCCCCATTGTGAGTCAAATTTAAGCAATGAAATCTTTGGACTTAGACAATCAAATGGACTTAGAAAATAATTTTATAAATCATTTAAGATAACCTCGCCCATGCAATCTTCTAACATGCACTCTAGGGCTTCATTGTCACTATGTGTAAACAAACACATATATATATAAATTACGTACAACATTGGGATATTATAATAGAGCTTAAAAATATTCTAATAAAATGATGTATAATAAATTTACATTCCCCAAATGGTTCTAAAGCAAGTGTATATAGATTTAATGGTGTTATTTACTAGTACTCCATAATGTAGATGCTGAGAAGGTCTAGATTAAAGTTAAATGGTATATGTAGGCACTAACTATAATCTATAGATGTAGGTGATGGCTGGTGGACATCATCATGATGGTTGGGAAGATATCAATAAGTCAACTAGAATGTCATCATCTTATAGTTAGTTGGTAATGTCGTATTATGGGTGAAGACATGTTGTCCTCATGTGGTTCACATAGATATTGTCCCAAAGTCAATAGACACATCTTGTAGTAGATGATGACTACTTGGAAGAGACTTTGACAATGTACGATGAGTAGGGATAATTTTTATTATTTTTAAAAAGGATATTCTCACTATTTATTTTATTAAAATGCACTATATTATGAGTAATTACTAGTTTTAATTAACACGGGGGATCACAAGTTTAATAAATATTATATTTTGATGTGACAAATTAGATAAGATGAGTTTACAAAGAACGCAAAACTCCAAAATGGCGCGGTGATGCTCCAATCGAACGCCATTTTAGGTGTTTTTGAGAAGGTAACGATCGCCCTCCTTTCACGCGTTTTTCCGGTTGAGAGCAAAAAATGGCGTGAGTGAACAGTGCGACGCCAATATTGACGTCGCACTGTTCATCCGCGATCAAATGACGTAAAAAATGGCCATCGGTTAGAGTAAAACAAGAACGGCAAACAAGTGTTTGCCGTTCGGTTGGAGATGCCCTCATGTGGTTCACATAGATTTTGTCCCAAAGTCAATAGACTCATCTTGTGACACATCTTGTAGTAGATGGTGACTACTCGGAAAAAACTTTGACAATGTACGATGAGTATGGATAATTTTTATTATTTCTAAAAAGGATATTCTCACTATTTATTCTATTAAAATGCACTATATTATGAGTAATTACTAGTTTTAATTAACACGGGGGATCACATGTTTAATAAATATTATATTTTGATGTGACAAATTAGATATGATGAGTTTACAAAGAAGACATAATAATAAAAAAGATATAACAAAAATGAAATTCTTACATTGGAAACTAGGGGAGTCGATATTGGACACGACACGAAAATTTGACTCCAACCCGACACGAAAATTTTGAGTCTGGGGTCAACCCGAACCCGAACGGTTCGGGTCAACCCAAACTCGAACGGGTCGAGTTTGGGTTCGAGTTTTTGACCCGTTTAAAAAATTGGGTCGTGTTCTGGTTGACTTGGAAATCCAAAATCAACCTGTTTTGACCTGGTAAGGCATGTGATCGCGTCAGTCTTCAGCCATCCACGTCAGTGAGTCGTGTATGCACCTAGTCACTATGCATTCACGTTAGGCCGTCTGCATCAAGTTGCCAGCATGGCCCACGCGTCATCCAGGCCATAGCGTCAGGCTATATGCGGCGATGCACTCGCGTTCGTTGCCGCAGTACGGAACCGACCCCTCTGCCTCCGGCAGACCGCAAATAGCAGTCGGAGTCCGAGGTCGCATTCCCTGCCGGCTTGTTGTTTCCATCGCTAACACTGCCTCACCTCTCTATCTCGCGTCCAACACTCCAAACCTTCTGGCTCCGACAGACCATGAATCGCACTGCAAAACCACGTCCAACCCTTTGGCAGATTGCAAACCGTCCCACGATCCATTGACAGTGTCAGGTCGGGTTGACCCGAACCCGAAGCGGGTTAAGTTCGGGTCCCAAAAATCGACCCGTTTGTAAAAACGGGTCGGGTTCGGGTTGACCCGAACAGTGCTAAGCCAGTTTCGAGTTCGACCTTAACCCGACGCGTGACCCAAAATTGACACCCTATTGAAAACTAGACTAATTGTTAATGCATCAAATTATAATGAAGATTGCTTCCACAATCAATCATTCTTCATAGTTGCAATGTTCCTTTCTTAAAAGTTTGTCCAATGGTCATGTCACTTACAATCAAGAAATCATTTATTTAGGTGGATGAAAATATAATAAGAATAAAAGACTAGCAAAAAAAACTTCTTTCAATAATTAAGTGATTAATGTTAGGAGAGACTCCATATTTATATGAATAAAATAGAGAGATCAAAATACACAAATATATCTCCAAATATAAACCTAGCACTATTATTTTCATACATATCATTACCATTGTGCTTACCTTCCTTATCAAATATACCAATCATTATCATTCTAAAAATTTGAAATTTCTTCATGGGCTTTGATTTAAAAAATAACAGATCGAAATCTTATCGGCCCACATCCTCAAAATACATCCTACATCATCTTTTCTATCTTTAAAGAATTTGACAAGCCCCCAAGTACAAAAGGGAGATGTTAAGAAAAAAGTCATAGCCCACTAAGTAATTCATAATCCATATGAAAGAATAGATCTCCCAATCAAAAAAAAAATAATTTATGGGACCTACCTTAACTTAGTGAGCCCAGTTTTTATGGAGATTCTCATTCTTACATTGTGATTCATGATTATTAATAGGCATTACATGGAATTTGTGTGTTTTTAATCAATTATAGGGATAAAGATGAGATGATTTTGCTCATTTAGATGTCAAATCAAGTTTGATTGAGTATATATTTGGGTTTTATATGTAATATACTTATATTTAGTGGATCTCATTTTGATAATAGCATAAATATGCTCACTTCTTCTTTGATATTAAATTATCTTCTCATAGTAATCCACTTAGCACTTAGGATTATTCTCCAAGTAAGAGGTTGTGATGAATGGCAAAATCTAAAATTATCCTATCGAGAAAGAGATCGAGATGAATAGCTAGCAAATATTGAATTATACTCTTGCATAAGAGATTGTGATGAATTGTTAAAATATATACTAATAAATCTTGAATCATAAAAAGGACTTGGCATATTCCTATCTGATTTGGTACATGTTTCATCTCTATATAAATAACCACTATAATACACCATTAGGGTGAAAAATGTGATAAGAAATAAAATTTCAAAATTTAGATTACTAGTAAGTTTTAAATGAGGGCTATTATATTTGAGCCATTTTGAGGGTCAATATGGTTGAAATTGGAAAAACTTTCCTCTAGAAAGTTGTAGATCTCATCTAACTTATAAAAATAAAATACTTACATAGAAAATGTCGGTTAAAAATGGCAGAGTCTTGGCCAATATAATTAGAGCAATTCTAAACATTTTATTGGACAGTTCATGTTGATTCTCTTGACCAAATAATATTTTATAGGCATTTAAATGATTTAATGATATATAATTGGGCAATATTGTGCTCGTTGAATCTATCTCTTCATGATATGTTGTAACCATGTAAGATTCAAAGATCATCTAATTAATTTTTAAGTGCTTGCTAAATGATTATTTGGACTCTGATCAAGATAATTTTGATGCCAGTATATTCGTCTCATTAAAATGTTATTTCAACTATAAGTTTAGTGACAATAAAGGCCAATGATCCTAAATTAGACCCATTTTTTTTTTTAATTCAAACACCTGCATCGTGAATCATGCTTGATTGGATAAATTTTTTGGTAACATATTTATATCAACTATTGAGTTTATGGTTGTCATTGCTTCATCCATCACATGTTTTTTCATGAATGATTCATTTGAATACAATTAGATCAAGATAACTCAGACGATAAGTATTTTACTAGTTTTTGAGAACTTAACTTTTCGTTGCTACAAAGTGTTTCCCTTCAACCTCATGTATGTTAGAATCACTAACAAGCATGCCATGACTTACATATTTGATGTTCTCATTCAATAATATATTTTTTTTCTTTTTTTTTTAATTTTTTTGTTTTTATTTTTTTATTTTAATTTTACATTCAACAATATGTTGAGTACTATATAATGATTAGTCGTCAATAATAGGATTCGAGATGACAATTATTTGAATTTGTAGATAAACTCTGAATATTTGACAAAAACATTAGAGGAATGTATCTTTGAGGGTTTTGCATGAATCAAATGATCACACGCAAAACTTTATGTATAATTTTTGTCCTGAAAAATGATCTCGAAATGACAATTAAAACTTGGTTGAAAGTAGCTTTAAGAGAAACAAAAAATATAAGCTGAAAACCCAAATAAAAACACTTTCAGATTTTGTTTAACATACAATTTAAGTAAGATTTAATAGAAAAGTTAAGATAATCCAATTAAGCATTTTTAAAGCTTCAAAAACCTTGTTTGCTACAATCCTCTTATTATTTTCTAAAGCAACTCTTTAGTACAAAAATATTTATACTAGAAAGTTGATTTAAAAAACAATTAAAAAAATATTCCAAATAAAACTTAAATTTATTATTTAACACATTTAAGATATTTGGAGCTATAGTGTTTTATTTATCATCAATAATTTTTAAAATTTTAATCGTGAAAAATAAAATTTAAAATTTTTATAATATTCACAAAAATCTTCTTTATATTCAAAGCCCTCACGGTATAAATTCAACCAAACGAGCTCCTTGGTGGCGACGCAACGACTGCTTTTTTCCTTTCCCCGTTTATCCAATTTCATATATCTATTAGTTCTGCAATCTCCTTCCTCCGCGACCCGAAACCTAGACGCACTTACGACCGGAATCAGCTTCCATGGCTTCTACCCGTCCCACCTCACCGGCAACGAGGCCTCTTGAAATCGAGATCACCGTCGTCTCGGCAAAGCACCTGAAGAACGTTAATTGGCGCCACGGTGATCTTAAACCCTATGCTGTCGCCTACATCGACCCTGAGCGTCGATCTGCCACCAAGTCCGATGACGCTGGATCCACGCGTCCCGTATGGAACGAGCGCCTTGTTCTCCCACTTCCCTCTCCCCTCCACCATGACTCGCCTCTCATCCTAACCTTAGACATTTTTCACTCCAAGCCCTCGGAAACTCCCAAACCCCTCGTCGGAACAGCGAGGTCACCGCTGAACGACCTTATGGATCTTGAAGATCCTTCTGGAACCCCTACTCCGATTCTCACGCTCGGACTTCAGCGCCCTTCCGGCCGAATCCAAGGCAAAATCCGCATCAAGCTGGCCATTCGTGAGCGACCCTACGCGCCGGAGCCTAATTATTCAATGCCTCCTCCTAATATTGGTTACTATTACTCTGCCCCTCCTCCACCCCATCGTGACTACCGCTCCTTTACTTCTCCTTCTCCATACAACCACCCTATCCCGCCGCCTCCCTCCCAGTATCCTTATAATAACTACTCCGATCCGTACTCTGGGTACTACTCGTCTGCTTCGGGGTACTACTCTGCCCCTCCTGCTCCGGCGGCAGCTGCTCCGCCGGCTAGGCCGCCTTACTACGATAGGGCATCTGGCTATGGGCTAGGTCCTTCCGCTCCACTGGACTACTCGTCCGCGACACCTTATGAACAGAAGCAGAAGGGGCCCAACATGGGATTTGGGGCTGGATTAGCAGTTGGTGCTGTGGCGGGGTCGTTGGCTGGACTGGCGCTGGAAGAAGGGCTGAAGCATGAGGAAGGAAAGATTGCAGAAAGGGTCGAGGGTGATCTGGCTACGAGGGAGGATTACAATGATTATCGTGCTGACTATTGAGAATATGCCTGCTCTTTTTCACGATGTTAAAGATGGTTGAAGTTCGTAGGTTAAGGAGGTAAGGATGAATAAAATTGTTCGAGTTCGCATGAAAATGTTCAAATCCAAGTCTAATATGTAAATAGCCCTATGTTGCCGACTTGATTTTTATGCTATTGTTGTATGGATCTTGCATTGCGTTCTCTTGTTGTGCAAAATTTTATATATCTAAGATGGTGGTTTGTCTTAGTAATATATGCATTCTCTTGGGAAGTTCTCTTGGATTCTGTGTTTTGATACGTGTATGCCGCTTGATCTATTTAAGATTTTGTGCAACTTATGCCATTCTCTTTTAATTGTTATTCTTTATTAGAATAACAATGCCCG
The DNA here is from genome assembly GCF_001605985.2 of Dendrobium catenatum. Taxonomy (NCBI): domain Eukaryota; kingdom Viridiplantae; phylum Streptophyta; class Magnoliopsida; order Asparagales; family Orchidaceae; genus Dendrobium; species Dendrobium catenatum. The sequence continues at coordinate 25,016,387 of NW_021319178.1, forward strand.
CCAATTCATATGGCCAGTTGAAAGTTGAAATAAGCTGCTGTTTAAGAAATGTATTAAAAATTTAGCATGATGCCAAAAAGGACTAGATTGCTACGTTGCTTGGCTTTTGTTGAGCTTGATAAGATGCATTACATGCAAAAACTAATGAAAGATGTTTTCAACATGCGTTTTTTTTTTAATTGCAATCAGAATCAATTTGCATCAAGTCTATCCACCGCATTACCAATTCATTTGCATTTAGCTTTTTTCCCATTAAGTCTGATAATATGATTTTAATTTGTGAGAACTCATTTCAATGTAGGTCTAATATAGTTAATTCTAACATCATAACATAATTTGGTTTCTTTTCTCATTTCATTGGAAAACGGCTCTAAAGTAATGCCCATCTAGATTTCAATGCCAGAATTTATGACAATAATATTTGAAAGGGAAATCAAATTTGTTTGTTAGTACGATGGCACAAAAGATGCTGGAAGGAGGAATTTCGGAGGAACAACAGTGCATGATTTGAGCATCACCATGATTATGTGTGAAAACTGTGAAGTATCATACTTTAATAGGCTAAGTGACGTGTGCTCATAAAAGAGCAGATAACTGTTGATCTTGAAAATAATAATGGTATGAAAGTGATCATTTTGGAAATGCAAGATGATAGTTGCTTTCCTTCTGTTTTCTCTGTGGCCTTTATCCTACTTATAAATATCATGCTATGATATTGCAATCATCATCTGATAAGTTGCGCATGAATAATCTTATGAGCAAAGAATGTTTTAGACCTCTGATGTAGAACCAAATGCAAGGAGCTTCTCTAGAAAATTAAAAGTGAACTGTCTGAACCGTTGATCGATGACCTCATCAACCTCTGTATCTTTTAATAGCCAATGATTAGTGATATCTTTCCAAGTTATTAACATTTTTGTTAAGTTCTAACTAGACTTGATTATTGGATGAATTGGGCCTACTGGATTTCATTTGTTTTTGGTATGCCCTGGGCTGATTAAAGGCCCACCTAAACTTGTTTAATTGAAGGAACATATTTTACATATATAAACATAATATGTTGAACATATGAATTTTAATGATAAATGATCTATTACTCTCTATTGTTCTCATCTCTAAGCACATATCTGGTCTAATTAGGGCTTGCTTAGGTTCACCCATAGGGATTAACTTGAATGGTCTTGCCCAATAGAACCCGGTTGGTACATAGAGCCCCAACAAATGATTTGGTTGAATTGTGTACATAAAAAAATCTATGCTTTGTAATATTTCTATGTAGAATGCAAAATAAAATTGCATAATTGATTATATTTTCTCTTTATTATTTGATTCTTTTTACCCTCACCACTTTCAATGAAATAGTTTGGTTTTAAAATGGTTTCCTTGACCTCTTGCTTTTGTTATATTGGGAAAATTTTGAGTTGCTGCGAGATAGCTTAGACTTTGTGAACACTATCTCTTGGCATTTATACTTGAATCAATATCTTATCTTTGGAAAGTTGCGGCATTTGTGATGAATCGAAAAACCTCTTAAATGGTTTTGTTTGGGCCTTCATGGAATAATGGTGGTATGTGTGAACTTGTTTCATTTTCTCTTGAATCCTCTCTTATAAGCAAGCATTTGTGCTTAAGTGTTTTTTGTTTTGTTTTAATTATTGATATATTTTTCTCATCTTTATTGTTGTTCTTGATACCCCCCTATGTGTGATTTCCTTTGTCGATCTTAATTCCCTATTATTGTTTTTGGAATGTTTAGATAGGGTATTAGTTTTATTCTGTCTTTTTGTAGAACTTTTGGGTATGCTACCTTTTGTTTATTTCTTTTCTTTAATAAGAATTCTCATATTATTTATGCTTTGTTGGTGCATTTTTTACTTTTCATTGTACATGCTCAAATCACCCATGTCTATCTTCACTATGACAGTATCTTATTCTTAATAAGTTCTACACACCGTCCAATTGATATAACAGTTTCTTACTCATGTCGTTTATTTTATTAGACATCCATTTTAGTATTATAATTTGTTTTACACTTAATTATTGATTAATTTTTTTCCCTAAACACTTGAAATCATACCGAACAAACGTTACAATTGCTAACTTATGAATTTTATTTATTTATTCTCATCTTTATGATATTCTTTTATCATTTAGTATTAAAAAATATTTGTTCCCTTTTAACAATACACATTTTAATTTTGAAGTTATGTGCTCATTTATGTCTACATTCTTTTGTCTAATAAAATTATGATATTTAAACTTATCATACGTAGATATCATTTGACGTTTACCAATATTGTCTGTTAATTCCCAATTTGATATCCACTAGAGTTGCATATTTTGCTCTTAGTTTTTGTTTCACTAACCCTAAATTCCATCTCCAAATAATTTCACAGTTATTCTAATTTTTCATTTATGTTGGAAGTGGGCTCACTTATCTTAATTAAATTAACTACAAATATCATAGTTTGAGGAATCTCATTTTTTATCCTTTTTAGGAACAATTTGCTTATCAAATAAAAAGAAGCTACTATTCACTATTGATTTTTTATGTAATCTTACTATCATTGGAAACTTTTTTGTCCATTCCATAGCTACTTATGCTTGTCATTATACCATTATAAGCATCTTTAGTAAATTCAGTATACTTCTAGCACACATATTTTCTCTTTAATGCTGACCATATTCTTGTGGTGGTACTTAATTATGTCTTTCTAATATTAACGAAAATCATATCAAGATCTATTGACTGATATGTATGGTTTTCATAAATTACCTCAACCATCATAGAAAATCCATATGACATAAAATCAATTTTGTTTAAAGCTACTAGAGCACTTAGTTGGGCATTGCGAAAATGTGAGGCCGCCTGGTTTGCTCGGGAGTGGGTGTCATTGCTATGAAATGCCTTGGAGAGTTGATTGAACATATGAGTGCTAATATTTGAAATGGTGTGGATGATTTAATTTTTGATGGTGATCACTTGACGTGGGATGATGTGAAAATAACATAAAAATTTGGAGAAACAAACATGTACCTTTAGAAATAGGTTGATCAAATGCAGGTGTAAGAATTCATGTTCTATAGTAGTAAGTCTTGAAGATGAGAGAATGGGCTGAAAAAGGCACAAAGAGATGGAATTAGTAATATAGAGGAGAGGATAGATGACAGCAAAGACGCAGTTGATAATAATGAAGGTTAGAAGCTTAAGTTATTTAATTGCAGTTGCTTTAAATAGTTAATTTAGTAGCATTATTTCAATGAAATTTAAAATTCATTATTGTGCACAACATAATTTAATGTGTTACATATTACACTCTTTATAATTAATTCTCATTGTTAAAATAAATTTATAAGTTATATAAAAATTTCTCTTTCAGTGCCTTGCTTTGCTTGAGTGATTGTTTATGGTGGTTCTAGGGGCTTGATGTTTTGGGAAGTCATGTCACCTTGAGTTTGACTTGTGCTTTGAAAACACTATATAATCAGAATTAATGCTTTGTTATTGATGTGATTTTTCTAAACTAGTAGTATGTTACCTTGGCATAAGTTTGTTGTGTGATAAAATAATTAGTTCTTCAATAATTATCATAATATTGATACTCTCTTTTGATCTTAAATATTATTATCAAAATGTTTGTTTTTCTATCATAATCATCCTCTTAATCTTTAAGATTTTATTTAAAAGTATTTTTAAAACAATCATTTACCAATCAATTTAATATATCCCAATACTCCCCTAGTCTAATTATTCATTTCATTTGGTTTAAAACATAAACAAATCAATTCAATATGGCTTAGATCTCTTCAAATCTCAGCAGGCATTACAAACCTTTAAATTGGCTCCTATGGATTCCAACAGAGGACTACTCGTAGATCAATGCACTCATTGCATCAATGGAAGGTGGATCAGGCAAGTATAATCCATGGTTTTTCCTCTAAATGAACATTGGATTTAATAGAGTTTATTTTAATTATGTGGGATTGTGGAATCTCAAAAGAGTAATCTCTTAAGGTTAATTATATCCCAGAAGTATTTGAGAAAACTCTCAATGAAGGAATCTGCTTGTGCTCAATATGGGTAATGAAGCTTTAGATCTTAGTTCTCATTAAATTTGGTGAGTGACTGTAGGGAACCTTTGAGCTTTCTAGACCATAAGCATTAGTTTGGCTAAATAAGGACGACAAGGCCATGTTAGAGGGAGGAGATTCTCTCATTTTGCAAGCACCAGATGATAGATATGGTGTTATTAGAATAACCAAGGTTGTCAGTCATTGAGTTGCAAGAAGTTAGACCTCATAACTAAAAGATAGTTGTGAAGAATTGGGTGCTAAAAATACAATTTAACTGAAAGGTTTAGGAGAGCAGTCTCGATTAAGTCCAATGGTTCAATTGTTTTGTCTCATTAGAGCCCTTATTCACTTTATCGAAGGTGGTATTCGACCTAACTGTGTAAACAAGTAGAGCCAAAATGAGGTACCCTGGCTTGAGCTTGATTGATGAATCAAGTTTTAGCTTAGTTTTATAAGTTATAGTCAACTAAGCCAGCTCATTTGTTATGAAAAAGAGAATGATTTTGATTTAAACAATTATTATAATAAAGAAATCACTTGATATATAGAGGTGTGATATGATTTTAAATATTTTTAATAACTTTATACTTAAAATCTTAAATTATAATATATTCTAAGTTACTTTATATTAATATTTTTTAAACGAGACGGCTCACAACATAATAATTCAAGTCAGGTTGGCTTAAGCTTGACTCTTTTTTTATTGAGCTCACTTCATGAACCATTTATCAAGCTGAGCTCGAGCTGGTTTAGAGTCGACTTGACTTAGTTACACCTATAAATTGTTTTACATTGACTATGATGAACTTTATATGTAACTATTGATTGTCATCAAGGGGACATCATAGGCTTGTGAGGTACATAATAGTTGGCAACCAATAAGTTGTGTCATTCAAGGGGACCTCATAGAAATAGGAGGGTATGACAACAAAAAACTAATTCTATTGCGAAAAATGAGAATTATAGTTTATAATCATAGGAGGGAGAAGCCTAGACAGGACTCAACACTACCTTGATAGTAAGTACCTTACCTAACAAGAGGAAACCTAGGCTCCAACGATTGATAGTGGAGAGAAAGGAGTCTTCCATATTGTAGAAGACACCCACACATGAGAATTACAACTTGGTCAAATAAGGAACAAGAAGCTTGATATTAATGGACTTATATCTTACCTGAGTCAAGAATGCCACTAACCCTTCTAATCACATTTGAAAAGTGAGGTCAGGAAGTCTTAGATGGATATGTGGAATGCAGACACATTGAGTAGCATGAGAATAAAATCCTAATAAGCTTAGGGCATTGCTCTAAGTAATTTGGAAATATTCAAATAATGATGATGATGTTAAAATACTAACAATGATTTATATAATTTTCTTAAAGTAATTGCATGAAATAGTGCATGCAATGCTTTTTTTTTAATGGTGATATTTATTTATTTTATAATGCATGAAATTATGCATGATATATCACATACATGATGAAATTATGACAACTAGTTTTTATATTTTAGATAAATATTTTCCTTGATTTATTTAATATTAAAATAGTATTAAATGGAAAAGGAGATTTATTTCAAAAATATATAATTTTGGAATGTATGATAGTTGATGATGCATGCAAGAATTTTCAAGTTATAATACCTTTTTTTTTGCATGACATGTAATGCAAATGATTACAACATACTAAATAAGTTATATACTTAATTACTGCCATTTTCATAATTTGTTTAATACTAAATTTAACACGAAATAAATCAAGAAGGCCAACTTTAATCATAAAATATTAAGTATGCATGAAATGTTATGTGTATGATGAAAATATGTTAATTGTTTAATCTAATTAAATATATAATTTTCATAATTAATTCAATGCTAAAGCAACATTAAGCAAATTAAAGAAAGCTAGAAAATTTATTTTACATAAAAGTAATAATGCATAGCATATAAAATTTATTTTACATAAAAGTAATAATGCATAGCATATAAAATTTATTTTAACAAAGAAAAATATATATTTTCCATTGCAAGAGGTGACATAGTCATCGGTGACGAAGCAATTATTTTGTTTTAATCTATAGGAGAAAACATATAATACATGAGAGGGTTCTAGGGCTTTGGTTGTGCCTAAGTTTTCTTAGACTTGGCACTAACCTAAAAGTTCTACGTCCTAAAGGGATGCTAGGAGGTTTAAGCTATAGTAGACGAGAATCAATGCTTGTTAGATTCTGAAGTTGAGGCTCCAATGAGCTTGATTTTTGCGTCTTATTCCAACTCCAAATCACTCTTCCATGCTCTTTTGAAGCTCCTCTGGGTTGAGGTGGAATGGAATGGATGCTATGACTCTCTTCCTTCTTGGTTTGAACAAAGGGAAGGGAAGAAGGCCAATCTGACTCTTAATGGCGCTTGGGGTCATAAGTTGGGGCTTATGGGTGTCCAACCACTTGGCACAATGTTAAATAAGGCAATATGTGATTGGGATATGGTTTTAAATGGGGCTTAGACCATGGTTGACTAAGCTGTGAGATGGGTGGTTAACCCACGGACCTAGGGATTTACTAGGTAGGCCCCCTTATGTTAGTGGCATGGGAGATGTTGAACGATTTTTATGAGTTTAAAAAAGATATTTTCACTATTTATTCAACTCTGAACTCACGGATGTATGACTAGTTATTTGTTTCAATTAACGTAAGAGATTGTAAGTTCATATAAATATAATTTTTTTTTTTGTGTTTTTATATAAGATCACATGTGAAAAATAAAAGAAGATGATATTATAAAGATGGAAGAACACTGTGAATACAGTGAAAATTAAATGCCTATGGTGAAAACTAGACTAATTTATAGAAATAAGAGGGACTAAAATGCAAAAAACTACTTTCAAATTTAAACTTACCACCAAACTTTCACTTACCATCAATACCTTAACCATCATCATTACCATACCTATCTTCAATATCATGTCTACCACCAATTTTAATAATATGAAATCCCTTTATGGGCCATGATTTTAGAAAAGACTTTTATACCATGAACAATTTGAATAAACATAAAATCCCTTCATTGGCTATCACATCTGATCCAATACATATATGTCCAAAATTATAACATCATGATGCAAATATTCGACAATAATAAAAAAAATCAAATGCATAAAAATAAAACTATAACATCTCATCATACATGGGAACACTCAGACATGGACTTTCATAGGTACTAAAATCGCTTAAGATGCATTTGTATCATCCTCCCCAGCTTCAAGGAATTCGACATTCTCAAATGAAGCCTAAGTACACAAAGGAGATGACAAGGAGAAGTTTCAACTGCTTTAAGTCACATATAATCCTCAAGAGGGATAAAATCTCATTATTGAGTAAATAACTTTTTGGTTCTCCTTCTCACATGAAATATCAATCATTAACTCAATAATTATGACAATATTAATGATGAACATTTATCCATAGGTTCACTTGCATGTTAGTAGGAAAGCTACAAGCAAAAGCATCAACAATATCACTAAAAACATTTTTATGATATAAAGTCAAGTCTACCATACTAAATTTCAATATCTATATGTAGATCAAGTTCATATCCATTAATGCTTATCTTCCTAGCAATCTTATATATTTCAACTTCTCTAATAATCAGCTTTTGAATTAGTTCCATAAGAAATTACTTAGATCTTGTTCTTAGCAACAAAATATATCCTTTGTCAAACTAAAGAAATTCCTTATATAAATAAACATTAGATTTATGCTTATCATAAATAGTCAGTTCTTGTTGAATTTTCTGAGGAGAATCATACAAATTTTGTGCAAAAGATGATGCCAATTGATTTAAAGAATTTAGATATTCATATTCAGTGGATAGACGACCAAAGATAAACTTTATAATGAAAGGCTAGGATATCATGGGCACTTCTTGAAATTTAGTCAATATTTCTCTTTTTAGTTGGAAGGGATGAAGACTCATCTACAAGTTGACTCACCAACGTCATGACATTTAAAATATATATAGGACCAAGAATACTATCAAGCTTAAATTCATGACAATTAATGATATGAATGGGACCTTTCTTCAATAGTGATGGAAGAGTCTAAAGGATGTTGGTTTAAAACTTTTTTAGTTTTTTCACTTTAAAAACTTATTGGCCTCACATGGTTTTTTTTTTTTTTCTTTTTATTTATTGGCCTCACATGGTTCTACCTCAATTAGGTATCAAAATTTTTATGGAGTTTCTTATTCTTTGATTGTGTTGTTACTATTATCAATAGACATAAAGGTGGAATTTGTGGATTTTCTATCAGTTGTGTAGGTAACATTTGGATGATTAGGTTTGATTTTACTTGAATTTGGTTTGATTGGATATGGATTTGATTATTGGCTCAGATAGGCTTATAGTTAATTGATTTAACATTGTTACCAGTAGAAAGAAACTTAAATTTTGAATTATTTGCTCATGATAGTCCTCTTTACACCTATGATTACACTCTCAGGAAAAGGTTTGAGATAAATAGTCAACTTTAAAATTATACTCTTGTAAAAGAGGCCAAGAAGAATAATTGGCAATTCGTGCATCATAATCATAAAAAGAGGTTGTGATGAATAGCTAGCAAGCCTACTTATGAATCTTGAGTCATAATAAGGACTTTACACATTTCTATATGAATGGAATATGTTTTATTTGTGAACAGCCATTATAATATGTCATTGGGATGAATAATATGACAAGGCTTCAAATTTTTAGAATTCTAGCAAGTTTTAAATGTGGGTTCTTGGATCTTGATGATTTTGAAGGACCCTAAATGGTCGGATTTAAGAAAATATTTTCTTCCAAGTTGCAAATGTTGTTGAGGTGACGAAAATCAAGTACTTATGAGAAAAATTTAAAGTAAAAACTATGACCCAACATATTGAGATATATTATAGGAATAGAAAATGCAGACTTTTGGTGCAAACAAATATTTTTCTTTTGGATGATACACAATTATAATGAAATTAAAAACACAATTATATGAGTGAGTAAATGGCCTAATGAAGTTGTAGATGTTGTCGAGGTCATGTACTCATAAGTGAAATTTTGATTAAAATTGACAAAAAATGTGACCAACATATTAAGAGGTATCATTGAAAATGGAAAATATATAATGTTGGTGCAGGAAAATATTTTTCTTTTGGATGATATACAATTGTAATGAAACAAAACACAACTAGATGGGTGAGTACATGACCTAATGAAGTGAAGATTTGAAGTTTTTCAATTAATTTCAATGGTAAAATGACAAGTTTTTCACTTATTACAATGAATCTAACAGTCCAATCTAATAATGAAAATGCAATTACTAGTTGTTCCCAGTGAAGCATACTTGCTCTAATTCTAAAAAAAATTTAGGACAAGTTGGAGTATTTTTATGTTAAAAAAGGGTATTTTTATGATTCATTCAACCTAGAATTCACTATATTATGACTAGATACTAGTTTTAATTAATATAAGAAATTATAAGTTCAAATAAAAATGTTTGGCTTTTTTATATAAGAACAAGGGTGACCGACTAGATAAGATGGGATTAAGCTTAGTAAAATATATAATGTGTTATGTCATATTGGGTTGACCTAATAAAGATAGGATGCCATAGCTTTAATCAATCTAAAGTGGTAAAGCTATTTAGGCTGAGGTAGAGATGGGTATGGACTCCAACATCTAAGCGAGGTGGAAGATGTTCTAGTTGCAAAGAATATGGGTTTAGTAGACCATGAGAAGCAAAGCGAGGTGATGGAGGATGGAGGAGAAGAAATTCATTTAGATCAAGCACGGAAGCTTCATCATGGCTCCAGTAATGAATTTATAGTTGAGCCATCAAGTCCCACTGGCCACTGTAGAAGATCACCAAGCCCTGAACTATCTACATTGTGAACATGTTTGCATATGCAACATAATATATTTTATTCAAAAGATTATATGGGTAATTTAGATTTCAAGTACATGTATCATGCTAGAATTCTAAGAGACATTTGAATAAGATTTATTAGAAGAGATAAGGGGCTCCGTCACATGTTCATGAACCTTGGAATTGGCTCATGCTTTGTTTCTTCATCTTCCACACACTCAGTTCATTTAACTTGATTTATTCTTTCATCTCATAATATATATATATATATATATATATATATATTCTCATTGCATGGTTTTGCATCGTATTTGTAGACTACCTTACTTTTTTATAGAGATTGAATATCTCAATTGCCATGTTTTTTCTATTTTAAAAGAACATTTCTTTATCTTATAACTTATTGTACATTTTCACTTCACTAGCAAGTTTTTGTATGATTTAGTTTAAAATTTTAATTGGTTTTAGTCTGACTAGATGTTTTATTGTCTATCAAATTTGTTATTTTACCTATAAGTTCCAATTTACATCTCTCTGAACTTTTATTAGAAGATTCACTTCTCTTCCTTTAAGTTCCACTATCCTATACTAGGATAAATATTTATTATTCATTTGTAGTATACATTAATAGCTATGTTTTGTGTTCAAAATTTCTTCTAGAATAACTTTAAAATCTTTGTAATTTTTTCTTCTTAATAAAAAAGATATAAAAGATATGTATGTGCTTAAGTAGCCTTTTCACTTAACAAGTTCTCGTTGATCTCTTGGGGAGTTTACCGCTGTGAGCTTGAATGCTAATGTTATAATTTTTTTTTCTATCATAAATTTATCTTCCATTTAATATCCACCCACTGCCAACGCTCCCATGACTCATCCTTAAGTTGTTACATAATAATTCTTTCCTGCCAGATATACATTGTAGTCCATTTATTTATTTTTAAAACTAGTTCAAAATTTTTAAATCCAATTTGGAGGGCAAAGTCACCATTCACCAATATCATCCTATGTCAAACTTGACACAATAATTTAATTGTTTTTTATCTTTTTATTGACCTTGCCAATTTGCAATAACTTGTAACTTTTCTTAATGTTTTTGAATTTTTTTGCTCTTTCCATTTAATTTCTTAAACCATCAAGATTGATGTAAGCAAACCCCCCCCCCCCCCC